>NC_053025.1:229536719-229687739 GCF_003073215.2 Triticum urartu
GGATAAAATAAACGAGAAGAAATAAAAGAGATCATTTGGATCTTATGGAGAGTAATGAGCTCACATATAAAGAGTATGATGATTAAAAGTTGTTGAGAGTTGACAAACATAGTTTTGGTCATCGTTGCAATTAATAGGAAGTAATAAAGAAACAGAGGTTCACATATAAAAACACCATCTTGGACATCTTTTATCATTATGAGCACTCATTAAAATATGACATGCTAAAGAGTTGACGTTGGACAAGGAAGACAACGTACTGGGTTATGTTTTCTTACATCTGAGATGAATTATATTGTCATGGATCACCCAACATGATTGAGCTTGCATTTCTCTCTCATGCTAGCCAATTCTTTGCACTGAGTAGAGATACTACTTGTGCTTCCAAATATCCCTAAACCTAGTTTTTCCATGACAATCCACCATATCTACCTATGGATTGCGTAAGATCCTTCAAGTAAGTTGTCATCGGTGCAAGCAATAAAAATTGCTCTCTAAATATGTATGACTTATTGGTGTGGGAGAAAATAAGCTTTATACGATCTTGTGATATGGAAGAAATAAAAGCGATGGACTGCATAATAAAGGTCCATATCACAAGTGGCAATATAAAGTGACGTTCTTTCCCATTAAGATTTTGTGCATCCAACCATGAAAGTGCATGACAACCTCTACTTCCCTCTGCGAAGGGCCTATATTTTACTTTTATCTCCTACCTTACATAAGATTCATGGTGATCGTCACCTTTCCTTTTTACATTTTATCTTTTGGCAAGCACAATATGTTGGAAAGAACCTGGTATATATGGCTAATTGGATGTGAGTTTTCATGAACTACTATCGTTGACATTACCCTCGAGGTAAAACGTTGGGAGGCAAAACTATAAGCCCCTATCTTTCTTTGTGTCCGATTAAGAATTCATACCCATAAATATTGCGTGAGTGTTAGCAATTGTGAAAGACTAAAAGATGGTTGAGTATGTGGACTTGCTGAAAAGCTCTTATATTGACTCTTTCCTATGTTATGATAAATTGCAATTGCTTCAATGACTGAGATTATAGTTTGTTAGTTTTCAATGAAGTTTATGATCCATACTTGAAATTGTGATTGAATTGTTACTTTAGCATAATAGATCATATGACAATAATTATATAAGCTGTTGTTCTAAGAATTATCATGATTCCCTCATGTCCGTATTTTATTTTTATCGACACCTCTATCTCTAAATATATGGACATATTTTTTGATTTCGGCTTTCGCTTGAGGACAAGCGAGGTCTAAGCTCGGGGGAGTTGATACGTTCATTTTGCATCATGCTTTTATATCGATATTTATTGCATTATGGGCTGTTATTACACATTATGTCACAATACTTATGCCTATTCTCTCTTATTTTACAAAGTTTACATAAAGAGGGAGAATGCCGGCAGCTCGAATTCTGGGCTGGAAAAGGAGCAAATATTAGAGACCTATTAAACACAGCTCCAAAAGTCCTGAAACTTCACGGAAGTTATTTTTAGAATATATAAAAAATACTGAGCACCAGAAGTACCAGAGGGGGGCCACGAGGGTGGGGGGCACCCTATCCCCCTGGCGTGCCCCCTGCCTCGTGGGCCCCCTGGTGGCCCTCCGATGCCCATCTTCTGCTATATGGAGTCTTTCGTTGAGGAAAAATCATAAGCAAGCTTTCGGGACGAGACTCCTCCGCCACGAGATGGAACCTTGGCATCACCAATCTAGGGTTCTGGCAGAGCTGTTCTGTCAGGAAAACTTCCCTCCGGGAGGGGGAAATCATCACAATCGTCATCGCCAACGCTCCTCTCATCGGGAGGGGGCCAATCTCCATCAACATCTTCACCACCACCATCTCCTCTCAAACCCTGGTTCATCTCTTGTATCCAATTCTTGTCTCTATGTCCGGGATTGGTACCTGTAGGTTGCTAGTAGTGTTGATTACTCCTTGTAGTTGATGCTAGTTGGTTTATTTCGTGTAAGATCGTATTTTCAGATCCTATATGCATGTTAATACCCCTCTGATCATGAACATGTATATGCTTTGTGAGTAGTTACGCTTGTTCCTGAGGACATGCGAGAAGTCCTGCTATTAGTAGTCATGTGAATTTGGTATTCGTTCGATATTTTGATGAGATGTATGTTGTCTTTCCTCTAGTGGTGTTATGTGAACATCGACTACATGACATTTCACCCTTATTTGGGCCTAGAGGAAGGCATTGGTAAGTAATAAGTAGATGATAGGTTGCTAGAGTGACAGAAGCATAAACCCTAGTTTATGCGTTGCTTCGTAAGGGGCTGATTTGGATCCATATGTTTCATGCTATGGTTAGGTTTACCTTAATACTTTTGTTGTAGTTTCGGATGCTTGCAATAGAGGTTAATCATAAGTGGGATGCTTGTCCAAGTAAGGACAGCACCCAAGCACCGGTCCACCCACATATCAGATTATCAAAGTACCGAACGCGAATCATATGAACATGATGAAAACTAGCTTGACGATATTTCCATGTGTCCTCGGGAGTGCTTTACTTCATATAAAATTTTGTCCTGGATTGTCCTTTGCTACAAAAAGGATTGGGCAACCTTGCTACCCCTTATTTACATTTGTTACTTGTTGCTCGTTACAAATTATCTTATCATAAAACTATCTATTACCTATAATTTCAGTGCTTGAAGACAATACCTTGCTGAAAACTGCTTATCATTTCCTTCTACTCCTCATTGGGTTCGACACTCTTACTTATCGAAAGGACTACGATAGATCACCTATACTTGTGGGTCATCACCGAGCTGCAAATTATCTTATCATAAAACTATCTATTACCTATAATTTCAGTGCTTGAAGACAATACCTTGCTGAAAACTGCTTATCATTTCCTTCTACTCCTCATTGGGTTCGACACTCTTACTTATCGAAAGGACTACGATAGATCACCTATACTTGTGGGTCATCACCGAGCTGCAAATTATCTTATCATAAAACTATCTATTACCTATAATTTCAGTGCTTGAAGACAATACCTTGCTGAAAACTGCTTATCATTTCCTTCTACTCCTCATTGGGTTCGACACTCTTACTTATCGAAAGGACTACGATAGATCACCTATACTTGTGGGTCATCACCGAGCTGCAAATTATCTTATCATAAAACTATCTATTACCTATAATTTCAGTGCTTGAAGACAATACCTTGCTGAAAACTGCTTATCATTTCCTTCTACTCCTCATTGGGTTCGACACTCTTACTTATCGAAAGGACTACGATAGATCACCTATACTTGTGGGTCATCACCGAGCTGCAAATTATCTTATCATAAAACTATCTATTACCTATAATTTCAGTGCTTGAAGACAATACCTTGCTGAAAACTGCTTATCATTTCCTTCTACTCCTCATTGGCTTCGACACTCTTACTTATCGAAAGGACTACGATAGATCACCTATACTTGTGGGTCATCACTGAGCTACGTTCATCATGTTCACCTTAGCATGCTTGGTATTATGCTTGACCACTGCATTGCTGGATGATCTCATAGGAGGAGGAGGTGGAAGGCACTTTTTGTTAAAGCACTTGTTTGCATAGTGCCCCTTCTGCTGCCACTTATTGCAAGTAACCTCTGAGAGCGGACGTTAATAAGGAGCACTTGACCTTGGAGTTTGATACTGAGCTTTGTTCTGATAGACTGGGTTGGGGGGGGGGGAAGATCCATTGCCACCTTTGCTCTTCTGCTGGTAGGGCTGGCGAAATGGATGAGGAGGTAAACAGAACTTCTGTTGCTTAGCTGCCACTTGTGATGAATAAGAAGATTGAACTGCATCCCTGACTCTCTTCTTAGATGCCTCACACCTGAGCTGAGCAGCTTCTTGCTTTAGTGCCATGATATAGAATTGATCGAACTTTGTCGGCTAGAGAAGGACGAGAGCTAACTGCAGATCCTCTTTGAGACCACCTCTGAATTGATAGATCATACTCTTTTCATCAGGAACGTCTTGTTTAGCGAATCGAGCAAGTTTTTGAAACTGGGTATTGTATTGATACACAGACGTGTTGCCTTGCTTGAGATTACGGAACTCCTCACGCTTGCTCTTGGCCACACTTGGTGGGATGTGATGAGCTTTGAAATCTCGGCGGAAATCATCCCAAGTAATCACACTACCTCCTCTGGAATCTCTGTATTGTTGATACCACTTAGCATCTTGGTCCTTGAGTTGAAACGAAGCAAACTTGACAAAGTCCTCAGGCCTGACATTTCTACATTCAAAATGCTTGCAAATGTCCACGAGCCAATCGTCGGCGTCTGTGGCCTCGACACAGTTGCTGAAGGACTTCGGTTGGTTTGCGAGGAACTGGTTGAGGGTAGCAAACTGAAGCTGATTGTTGCCTTGGCCATGATTTCCTTGGTTGCCTTTCCCTTGGTTGCACTCTTGCAAGAGTTGCAAAAGCATCTGAGTGTTGGCGTTGGTGGCTACCATGACAGCTTGCCATGCCTCCGAAGGTGGAGGCGGAGGGTTCGACTGATCCCCATCATTGCGGCCCGGATTCTGACGTGTTGGAGGAGCCATCCTGAAGAGGTTGACATCCGTTAGAATTTTGAAAGACATATGTTCAAGCTGAATCAATGGATCGAAATTGCAACATAAAGTCTTAACATTCGAACAAGGATGAACGAATGAATTCCAAAGTAAATCATCACATGTTCATACGGTTGAGAAGCCACTTAGATAAAGGTAGATGAATAATGCAACAAGGTACGAATATGAAAAAATAAGTGGTAAGGATTACCCAATCACAAAACAAATATCTGCGGGAAGAAATACTAGAGCTACTTGAATTCCCACCTATGAAACTCCCGAAACTTTCTGGTTATGCAATCAGGTGTTGGGGATACAGGGGAAGCATAATATCACACCCAAACTAGCAATTCCTACATCCAGCTTTATCCATCCTTCAACACATAACCAAGAAACGTTCAGAAATCATGTACCTCAACCTTTGAAAAGCATCCGTTATATGAGTTATGGCAATACTCCCGAACTCCCGCCCCAGTACTGGGTCACGTCGAGGTTATCTCACCAACAACTTCATAAAAGAGATTTTTGATGTCGGCGAACTCAGGTATTCCAGAACTGCAATGATAAAATTGTGACGACAACACCTCGGAGCTCAACTCCCTGGGACACCGCACAACCCCTAAATGACAGAAGGCACCAAGAACAATGTTCTCGTCACAAGACTATCGGAATGATTCCAAGATACCCACGTGATCCTAATTTTTTTTCGTGAAATTTGAGGAGAGGAGAGTCAAAACTTCTACGTCGGGAGGCCTCACCAGAGCCATGAAGGGATTGAGGAGTAAAAATAATCCTACTCTCCGTTATATATAACCCTAAGACTCAAAACATTTTGTTCTAGACTCAACAACGTCAGCGATTCGATCAAGCAGAGGGCTCCTAAGTCAGGGATGGCTCTGATTACCAACTTGTCACACCCACAATGCAGCAATATCTCCCATGTGTTGGGGCATGACTTAGAGGCATAGCCGAATGGTAGGCTTGTCGCAAGAGGGGTAATCTTCACACATCCCATTTACTGAATAAGAAAGGGATAAATAGTTGGCTTACAATCGCCACTTCACAAATACATAAATAATACTTACATCATCCAAAGTACAATCAAAGGTCCGACTACGGAACCAAAATAAAAGAAGACAACCCCAAATGCTAGATCCCTGAATGTCCCATCTGGGCTCCACTACTGATCATCAGGAAAACAAACATAGTAATGACCCAAGTCTTCGTCGAACTCCCACTTGAGTTCGGTAGCGTCCCCTACACTGGCATCATCGGCACCTGCATCTGTCTGGAAGTATCCGTGAGTCACAAGGACTCAAAAATCTCATACCCGCGATATCAAGACTATTTAAGCTTAAGGGGGTAGGAAAGGGTAGTGAGGTGGAGTTGCAGCAAGCACTAAGCATATATGATGGCTAATATACGCAAATAAGAGTGAGAAGAGAAGCAACGCACGGTCGAGAAGCTATAAGTGATCAAGAAGTGATCCTGAAGCTACTTACGTTCAAGCATAACACGAGACCTTGTTCTCTTCCTGGACTCTGCCGAAAAGAGACCATCACGGCTACACACGCGGTTGATTCATTTTAATTAAGTTAAGTGTCAAGTTCTCTCCAACGGGACATTAACAAATTCCCATCTGCCACATAACCGCGGGCACAGCTCTCAAAATTTTATACCCTGTAGAGGTGTCCCAACTTAGCCCATCACAAGCTCTCATGGTCAATGAAGGATATTCCTTCTCCCAGGAAGACCTGATCAGTCTCAGAATCCCAGTTACAAGACATTTCAACAATGGTAAAACAAGACCAGCAAAGCCGCTCGATGTGCCGACAAATCCCGATAGGAGCGCACGTATCTCGTTCTCAAGGCACACCGGATAGGTCAAGCTACGAGTAAAACCAACCCTCAAGTTGCCCCGAGATGGCCCCACAGGTTGCCCGTTTCGGACCAACACGCAGAGGAGCACTGGCCGGGGGGGGGGGGGGTTAAAATAAAGATGACCCTTGAGTCTGCAGAACCCAAGGGAAATGTATATGGTTGTAGGTAGGAAAATGGTAAAACCAAGGTTGGGCCTTGTGGAGGAGTTTTATTCATGGCGAACTGTCAAGCGGTTCCCATAACACCCAACCGCGTAAGGAACACAAAATCAAGGAACATAACATTGGTATGACGGAAACTAGGGCGGCAAGAGTGGAACAAAACACCAGGCATAAGGCCGAGCCTTCCACCCTTTACCAAGTATATAGATGCATTAAAGTAAATAAGAGATAATAATGATATCCCAACAAAATCCATGTTCCAACATGGAACAAGCTTCATCTTCACCTATAACTAGCAATGCTATAACAGGGGCTGAGCAAAAGCGGTAACATAGACAAACAACAGTTTGCTAGGAAAGGTGGATTAGAGGTTTGACATGGCAATATGGACGACATGATATAGCAAGTGGTAGGTAGCACGACATAGCAATAGAGCGAACAACTAGCAAGCAAATATAGAAGTGATTTCGAGGGTATGCTCATCTTGCCTGCAAAGTTCTCAGACTTGTCGAAAGCTTGATCCTCGTAAGCATACTCAGCCGGTTCCTCGGTCACGTACTCATCTCCCGGCTCTACCCAAAGCAAGAACACAAGAAAAGGATCAACAATCAATCACGGTGCAATGCACAAGCAACATGATGCAATACATGGCATGATATGCAAGATATGATATGCAATGCATATGCGTGCTTCGGAAGGGAAAGAAAGATCAAGGCATGAACTTGGCAAACCAAATGTGCCACTGGAAAGATGAGATGATTTCAGTCAAAATCGATATAAAGATCTCCGAAACGGATGCACGGTTTGCAAATGGCAAGCATCACAAGAATGACGCAAAACTACGATTAACATCACGATGCCACTTAGAATGCAACAAGAAACTAATCTACTGCACTCCAACATAACAACAAAGCATATGGCAGTGATGTAAAAGAGATGCTTGACAAAACATGAACACTGAGCTATGGCTAAATCACAAAAAGAGCAGGTTCCAACAAGCATGGCAAAAGTGCAAAAGATATCAGCATCACAGACTTAGTGAAAATACTAACATGTCAAAAACAACATCAGGAAGCAATCTTTAGAGCAAGCAAACAACATGCTACAGGAAAATATAATAGAAAACCAAGGCATGGCATGATTCTACTAAAGGCATAGATCAAAAGTACCTTACTGAAGATGAGCCAAAAAGGCACAGAAGATATGATGGCACCGATGTAAACATAGCAAGTTTTATTAACAGTTTCAGACTTTGCAGAAAAATAGAGCATGGCATAAACAGACTTATGAAGGCAAATTTGCGAGCTCATGCCACTCACCACAAAGCACTGCATGACAAAACAAGCATACCAACAGCAAGATGACATGTTCTTGAAGCTGACCATGGCAAGAGAAAGTTCACAGGATGCATGGATCACTAGCAACAACCATGGCAATGTTGATTAACATGTTAACATTCTACCATGGACATTTTGTAGCAAAAGTAGAGCAAGAACAAGACATGTTAGAGCACTCCATAATTTCAAACAGGGGCATGGATGGATAGAGC
Source organism: Triticum urartu (assembly GCF_003073215.2). NCBI lineage: Eukaryota > Viridiplantae > Streptophyta > Magnoliopsida > Poales > Poaceae > Triticum > Triticum urartu. Next base: position 229,544,900 of record NC_053025.1, read on the forward strand.
ATAACCACATGTTCAAAACATCCTTACTGAAGTATCCCAAAATAAGCATGTAACTCACTGTAGCTTCAAGTTTACATGGCATCAAAATAACAGCAGGCAAAGATTGCAAAATCCTATCCCTGAAAACAGCAACATCACGGAGCCTAGTTTGCATGCTTGTGCTAGTCACCACATAGATCACAAAAATACAAGACAAGTACATCTGTAAAGATGGCATGATGAAGTTCAAAACACATGTAGACCTCATACTCATATGATGCACACATCAAATGCAACAGAAACGACAAAACCTCACAAACTGATAAGTACCAACAGTTAACACTTTTTAGCACTCTTGCATCAATGATAATGGCATCATAACAGAGACTAAGATGCATGGAAATGCTTCTAACGTGAAGCGCTCAACGAGGAGAACAATTCGACAAATCATATGCTTGATTTGGATCAACGAGCACGGAGATATGACATGATGAACATGGATAAAAATAATGCAGATTAGGGACTTAAGAGGAATTTTGGACCTCTCAGAAAACTCAACAGGACGGAGGGTCCAGCGTTTGGTTGGCGTCCCGATGGATCTCGTCCCGATCCTCATTGGATCCGGCGACGAGGGGGCCGGCGACGGCGGCTCCGGCCAGCAGCGGCGACGAGCAACGATGAGGCGACGATGGGGCGAGGCGGCGACCGAGCGGCACGGGCGGCCAGCGGCGTAGCGGCGGAGACGGGGCGGCGGCCGGCGAGGTGGCGGAGATGGGGCGGCAGCCGGCGGAGCGGCGCTTGGTAGTGGAGGTTGGCGCGGCCGGGCGGCGGAGGAAGCGGCGAGCGGGGGCGCGAGGAGCGGGAGGGCAGCGGCGCGAGGAGCGGGAGGGTGCGGCCGGCGGCGTGGAGGTGATGGGCCTCGCAGGCCTGCTTCGGGCCCGGCGGGGCGGCGGCGGTGGAACGGCACGGGGATAGGTGGCGGTGCGGGATTCGCCGGGCGGCGGCGGCGGACGTGTCCGGCCGTCGCGGATGCGTCCGGTGGCGGTGGGGGAGGCTAGACTAGGGTTTTGGACCCGAAATTTGGAGGGGGATGCACATATTTATAGGTAGAGGGAGTTTGGAGTGTCCAAATGAGGTGTAGTTTTCGCCCATACGATCGTGATCTGACGACGGAGGACATGGAAGTGGTTTAGATGGGTTATTGGGCTATTTTAGAGGGGTGTTGGGATGCGACACACTAGAGGCCTTTGCGGTTACCCGGTTAACCGTTGGAGCACCAAACGGCCTCCAAATGGAATGAAATTTGACATACGGTCTACCGGTGGTGTACCAAGGACACTTGGCAAATCTCGGTCCATACCGAGAACGTTTAACACCCTCTTACAAAAAGAGACAAGAGGGGTGCGCTGGTGCATGTGGAAGTGTCGGATTGCGAAACAGACAACGGGTAAAAATGCTCGGATGCATGAGACGAACATGAATGCAAATGGGATGCACATGATGACATGATATGAAATGCATGACATGACCAAAATGCAAAACAAAGACAAAAACCCAACCACGAAGGGAATCTCTTAACTTAAAGCTGAAAATGGCAAGAGTCGGAGTTACAAATATGGCAAGTTACATCCGGGGTGTTACAGCCTTCTCCGGACCTCCTACGCCAGCTGCCCAAGGAGACGACGGGGAGCGCCCCGATGGAGAGCTTGGCGAGGAAGGCCCTCGGCGGGCTGCCCTACATAGGGCAGGGCGACGCAATCAGTCAGAGACGAGGTCGACGTGATCTCGCTCGGCGCTCTCGTCGTCGCTGTCGTTACCCTCCTCGTCGCTCCCACTTGAAGAGGAATCTTCATCATCGGAGGAACTCTCCACGCAGCACTTTAGGCGAATTCCAACGTCTCCAAAGACCTTGACAGAGAGCAGGCCACCCTAAATTAACTTGAAATAAAGGACGAGCCCCGGCGTCATGCTGTGGATCCGGGTGAACGTCTTCCATCCGCGGCGGAGGTACATGACGTGAGGAGCGGGGAAGTCGACGTCGACCCGCGTGCCACCATTCCCGCAGACCCTCATGTGCAACCTGAGGGTCTGGGGTGGATCGAGCTCCATCTCCCGAGCAAGTGGAGTAGGGAGACGGAGGCAGCGATGCGGTGGCTGGCGTAGCCTGATGAAGAACTCGCGGGGCTGGTCCCCGACGTGGCCCTCCATCGGGGGAGGCATCGCTGGCGGAGGCAAGGTCGTTGCCCCGCCCCATCCCCCTCTCCCCCGAGTGCAACAGCGACCTCGGCCTCGCCCCTCCCCCTCTCCCGCGAGTGCCACGACAACCTTGGCCTCGCCCCTCCCCCTTCCTCTCGTGGCCGGCTCCACCACCACGAGCTCATGGGAAGGAGGGACGCGCTGTCGAGCAGCGACCCTCACCGCCACCGTCGAAGGGCTAGCACCCCCTATCGCCATGAAAGGTGGAAGAAATAAGCAGAGGTGGAAGAAGATGGATGCTGAGAGAATATGGGATGACATCCCCCTCCCCCTCCTTATAATGGGGCGGGGTCGAGGCTTGGACGCCCCACTCAACCAATCCAACCACCGGAGGCGCGGGGAATCAGAACCGACCCGCTGCCCCAATCAATGACGGCCCGGTTTCCTGCCTCCACCGCCTGCCAGCTGCATGGGGGACACGTGGCGAGCGAGCAGAATCGAGGGGACGGGTGGGACGACCGTTCCCCACCCCGTGATCATGGGGGACTGACGCCTTGAAGGCCACGACCCTAGTCCGCCCAAGTAAATGAGCTACGCCTTTGTGCCTCCCTCTTTTTACGAGGAAGGCGCGGGCCGCCTCTTTACCACGATGTGATGCATGCGTGCGGGAACTGCCCCACGCATGACCCCCACGTCATGCACGACCCTCCACGCCGCACGTTCAACGCAGATCGTGGGGAAGCGCAGCGGGCGAGGAGTTACTGCAGTAGAATCCGCCCCACCTTCCCACGCACAGTTCTGGGCCTAGCCCAACAACGCGGCACACTTATGTGTGGCCCAGGCCCGGGGGCTCCTGTCGGTGTACAAAAGTAGGGGCTCTTCTTTTGACCACTTTACTTGTGCACGGGCAGTCGGTGCCGCACGCCACGGCCACACTTACCAGGGTAGAGGAGGGAAGCCGGAGAGAAGCCGAAGTGTGAGGAAACCAAGGCAATGCCAAGACCAGAAACGCAGGAGAGCAAGAGGGCAAGGTGGACTCCCTCAGCAAGATCCTTGCCGAGGCAGCCTCCACAGCCCCGGCAAGAGCCTTGCCAGGGCAACTTGCCCGATGCCAGTGGAGTGAGCCACCCTTGAGCCCACAGGCTCCAACCCAACAAACTACGTTGGAACCAGGGCTCCGGAGGCGCATCTATGGTGGCATGCAAATCTTCATCAAGATCATTAACATATGAGATCAGATGAGGACCAGAAGATGGCGACCCTCAGCGGGATCCTAGCCGAGTAAATCTACAAGACCCCCGGCAAGACCCTTGCCAGGGACGACTAGAACGCCACGACAAGGCCCTTGCCGGGCTCCCGGCAAGACCCTTGCCGAGAGCATTAGCAAGGCCACTACCAGGCCCGCGCTAGCCAAGACTCCACCACCATCCCCAAGCAGCTGCTTTCTCAACTAGCTGGGCAGACACCTGTGTGGCGACGGGCGGCCTCTACACTGACTCAGCAGGCATCTGTGTGGCGGCATGCGACCTTCATGAAGGCTCCACTACCATGCCAGCCCAGCAGCCAGCCAATGTGGCGCCACGATGCCTCATCAGCTAGGACGCGTGTCGAGGCCAGGTGAGACGGCGATAGCTGGGACGTGCTTCCTTGGCGTCCCCGATAAAGCGAGGAGGGCACGTCGGCAGCGCATTAAATGCATTTGTCCGACGGTCCCAGAGGATAGGCTTGTCGACTGTAGACCCGTCCACCTCCTGTGTGCCACTGTGGTAACCATTTTTTCCTATAAAAGGAGGCCTGATGCGACCAGGAGAGGGATTCGGCTCTTTTGGGCAAGTTGCACCCCGTAGCTAGCTCAAGAAGACAAGAACACTCAAATACATCAACGAAAGCAGGACTAGGGTATTACGCATCCTCGCGGCCCGAACCTAGGTAAACGATCCATGTGCTCCCTATCAGACCCGCTCTTCGCACAACCCCGCGCCCACCAACCGTAGAAGGGATCCAAGTGACCCCATAGGTGACGTTTCCACCGACAATCATCCTTTCCTCACATGGGACAATGTGCTAATGATGGTCATCACACTTTTATTTACATAAAACTCATGAATTACAACTCGATACTTAGAACAAAATATGACTCTATGTGAATGCCTCCGGCGGTGTAGCGGGATTGCGATGAATCAAGAGTGACATGTATGAAAAATTGAGCACGGTGGCTTTGCCACAAATACGATGTCATCTAGATGATCATGCAAGGCAATATGACAATGATGATGCGTGTCATAATAAATGGAACGATGGAAAGTTGCATGGCAATATATCTCGGAATGGCTATGGAAAAGCCATAATAGGTAGGTATGGTGGCTCTTTTGAGGAAGATATAAGGAGGCTTATGTGTGATAGAGTGTATCATATCACGGGATTTGGATGCACTAACGAAGTTTGCACCAACTCTCAAGGTGAGAAAGGGCAATGCACGGTACCGAAGAGGCTAGCAATGATGGAAGGGTGAGAGTGTGTATAATCCATGGACTCAACATTAGTCATAAATAACTCACATACTTATTGCAAAAATCTACAAGTCATCAAAACCAAGCACTACGCGCATGCTCCTAGGGGGATAGATTGGTAGGAAAAGACCATCGCTCGTCCCCGACCGCCACTCATGAGTAAAGCAATCAAAGAACACCCCATGCTTCATATTTTTCACATAACGTTTACCATACGTGCATGCTACGGGACATGCCAACTTCAACACAAGTATTCATCAATTTCACAATTACTCAACTAGCACACCTATAATAGTACCACCTTTATATCTCAAAACCATCTATCAAGCATCCAACTTCTCTTAGCATTTAAAATTTATAACCAAAGTCCATTACCATGCTGTTCTAAAGGACTCTCAAAATAATATAAGTGAAGCATGAGATATCAATTATTTCTAGAAAATAAAACCACTGCCGTGCTCTAAAAGATATAAGCGAAGCACTAGAGCAAAATTTATTCAACTCAAAAGATATAAGTGATGCACATAGAGTATTCTAATAAATTCCAATTCATATGTGTCTCTCCCAAAAGGTGTGTACATCAAGGATGATTGTGGTAAACTAAAAAGAAAATACTCAAATCATAGAAGACGCTCCAAGAAAAACACATATAATGTGGGGAATAAAAATATAGCTCCAAGTAAAGTTACCGATGGACGAAGACGAAAGACGGGATGCCTTCCAGGGCATCCCCAAGCTTAGGATTTTGGTTGTCCTTGGATTTTACCTTGGGGTGCCTTGGGCATCCCCAAGCTTAGGCTCTTGCCAATCCTTGTTCCATAATCCATCAAATCTTTACCCAAAACTTGAAAACTTCACATCACAAAACATAAAAGAAAATCTCGTGAGTTCCGTTAGTAAAAGAAAACAAACCACCACTTCAAGGTACTATAATGAACTCATTGTTTATTTATATTGGTGTTAAACCTACTGTATTCCAACTTTTCTATGGTTTATAAACTCTATTACTAGCCATAGATTCATCAAAATAAGCAAACAACACACGAAAAACAGAATCTGTCAAAAACAGAACAGTCTATAGTAATCTGTAGGTTTCGAATACTTATGGAACCCCAAAAATCCTAAAATAATTTCTAGAAGTGAGGAATTTATCTATGAACCATCTTAAAAAAATTAACTAAATAGCACTCTCCAATAAAAAATGGCGGAAAATCTCGTGAGCGCTAAAGTTTTATTTTTTTTACAGCAAGATCGCAAAGACTTTCCCCAAGTCTTCCCAAAGGTTCTACTTGGCACAAACACTAATTAAAAGCAGAAAAACACATCTAAACAAAGGCTATATTAATTATTTATTACTAAACAGAATCAAAAAGGAAGAAACAAAAATAAAATTGGGTTGCCTCCGAACAAGCGCTATCGTTTAATGCCCCTAGCTAGGCATAATATTTCAATGATGCTCACGCGGAAGATAATAATTGAGACAAATAGAGCATCATGAAACATGTGAGAAACACATCTAAGTCTAACATACTTCCTATGCATATGAATCTTATAGGCAAACAAATTATAAAGGCAAGCAAAAACTAGCATATGTAAGGAAGCGGAATGAAACAATAGCAATCTCAACATAACGAGAGGCAATTTAGTAACATGAAAATTTCTACAACCATATTTTCCTCTCTCATAATAATTACATGTAGGATCATAAGAAAATTCAACAATATAGCTATTACAAAACGTATTCTTAACAAGATTCACACGTATGCAAAGTTGACACTCTTCCAAAATAGTGGGATTAACATTAACTAAAGTCATGACCTCTACAAACCCACTTGTATGAAAAACTTCATAAGATTGAACATTCTACAAATATGTGGGATCTAAAGTTGACACACTTCCAAACCCACTTTCAATAATATTTCAAACACCATTATCAATCTCATATTCATCACCGGGCTTAAATAAATTTTCAAGATCAAAAGAAGTATCACCCCAATCATGATCATTGCAACAAATAGTAGTCATAGCAAAACTAGCATCCCCAAGCTTGAGGTTTTGCATATCATTGACACAATTGACATTAAGAGAATTTATGATAACATCATTGCAATCATGCTTTTCATCGAAGGAACTATCAAGTGAGGTGCAATAGCAACGATCTCATGTTTAACATAAGGAACTACAGCAAATTCATCTTCATAAATATTGGCATCATGGCCACAAGAATAGCAAGCATCATGTTCATCAAGGGATATTTCAATCAAATCATTGGAATCATATTTGTCTATAGATTCATGCATATCATTATTCTCTTTTGAAGCAATGGTCATTTTTTCAATAAATTCTTTGACATAGACATTATGAGCATAGTTTTCATGGCAATATTTAAGTATGTCAAAATTTTCAGATTCATAGAGAGTAATATCATGCTTTTAAATCAAAGAAGCTACTTCATAAGCACCCTTAAAAGTAACAAATTCTGAAATTTGTTCGATATCATAGTAACTATAAACACCCTTTGCATAAGAAGATACGATTTTATTACCATTAAACTCACATAGGTAGGGGAGGTGTTTTTTAGGGTTCTTAGAGAAACAAGTAAGATCACAAATTTCACAAAGATTCCAAGCATAACATAGTAATCTGTTTATTTGATCTCATAAGAGTATCTCTTTTTCAGAAAAACGGTGACGCACAAAATGAGCATGTTCATCTAAAGATTTCCCATCAACTAGGCTAGTTGGGGTTTCAGCATGAGCGCATAAGGATCGAAGATGATCCAAGTAGAATACTTTAAGTGGATCCATATCAATAGATTTTTAGCAAGCAAAGATGCAAGCAAATAGAAGGCACATGCAAACACAAAGAAAGATACATACGGGAAGAAGGCGAACGGAAAAAGGGCGAATAAAACGGCAAGGGTGAAGTGGGGGAGAGGAAAACGAGAGGCAAATGGCAAATAATGTAATGCGAGAGATAAGAGTGTGTGATGGGTACTTGGTATGTCTTGACTTGTGCGTAGACTCCCCGACAACGGTGCCAGAAATCCTTCTTGCTACCTCTTGAGCACTGCGTTGGTTTTCCCTTGAATAGGAAAGGGTGATGCAACAAAGTTCCATAAGTATTTCCCTCAGTTTTTGTGAACCAAGGTATCAATCCAGTAGGAGGCCACACGCAAGTCCCTCGTACCTACACAAACAAATAAGAACCTCGCAACCAACGCGATAAAGGGTTTGTCAATCCCTTCATGGTCACTTACGAGAGTGAGATCTGATAGAGATAATAATGATAAGATAAATATTTTTGGTATTTTTATAATATAGATTGAAAGTAAAGATTGCAAAGTAAAAATAGATTGGATACTTATATGATGGAGAATAGACCCGGGGGCCATAGGTTTCACTAGTGGCTTCTCTCAAAATAGCATAAGTATTACGGTGGGTGAACGAATTACTGCCGAGCAATTGATAGAAATGCGAATAATTATGAGAATATCTAGGCATGACAATGTATATAGGCATCACGTCCGTGACAAGTAGACCGACTCCTGCCTACATCTACTACTATTACTCCACACATCGACCGCTATCCAGCATGCATCTAGTGTATTAAGTTCATAAGAACAGAGTAACTCCTTAGGTAAGATGACATGATGTAGAGGGATAAACTCAAGCAATATGATATAAACCCCATCTTTTTATCCTCGATGGCAACAATACAATACGTGTTGTTTCCCTTTCTGTCACTGGGATCAAGCACCGCAAGATAGAACCCAAAGCTAAGCACTTCTCCCATTGCAAGAAAGATGAATCTAGTAGGCCAAACCAAACTGATAATTCGAAGAGACTTGCAAAGATAACCAATCATGCATAAAAGATTTCAAAGAAGAATCAAATATTGTTCATAGATAGACTTGATCATAAACCCACAATTCATCGGATCTCGACAAACATAGCGCAAAAAGATTTACATCGAATAGATCTGCAAGAAGATTGAGGAGAACTTTGTATTGAGATCCAAAGAGAGAGAAGAAGCCATCTAGCTACTAACTATGGACCAGAAGGTCTGAAGTAAACTACTCACACATCATCGGAGGGGCCATGGAGCTGATGTAGAGGCCCTCCGTGATCAATGCCCCCTCCGGCGGAGCTCCGAAAAAGGCCCCAAGATGGGATCTCTTGGGTAAAGAAGGTTGTGGCGGTGGAAATAGGGTTTCGTGGTGCTCCTGGATGTTTTTGGGGTATGTGAACATATATAGGAGGAAGAAGTAGGTCGGTTGAGCCGAGAGGGGCCCACGAGGGGGCAGGGCACTCCCCTGCCTCGTGGACTCCTCGTCTGTTTCTTGACGTCCACTCCAAGTCCTCTCTATCATGTTTGTTCCAAAAATCACGCTCCAGAAGGTTTCATTCCATTTGGACTCCGTTTGATATTCCTTTTCTACGAAACACTGAACTAGGCAAAAAAACAGCAATTTGCACTGGGTTTGGGTTAATAGGTTAGTCCCAAAAATAATATAGAAGTGTAAAATAAAGCCCATTAACGTCCAAAACAGATACTATAATAGCATGGAACAATAAAAAATTATAGATACATTGGAGACGTATCAGCGCGTAGCTGCTCCTCTCCTGAGGCAACCCTGCCGGGCTCGTGCGTTGCATGCCGTTGTGTTCCTCCACTAAATCCACCAAAAGCACAATTAAAGATTTACGAGTCACGGCGGCCTGAACCTGGGTAAAAATCACCTGTGTCATCACCGTCGCGGTGTCTCATGGCTTCCTCTGTTTCTGCAACGTGACTTTCCCCTTGCAGAACCCCAAGGGGCCCGTGGCCCCATAGGTGTTCATGTCCACCCATGACATAATTGCAATGGAAATGCCATAATAGGTAGGTATGGTGGCTGTTTTGAGGAAGATATAAGGAGGCTTATGTGTGATAGGGCATATCATATCACGGGGTTTCGATGCACTGGCTGTAACGCCCTCGATGCGGCTATACCTCCTACGTGTCGAAGCACGACTTAGAGGCATAACCACATTGAAAGCAATGTCGCAAGTGAGGTAATCTTCACAACAACCCATGTAAATAAATAAAAGGGGTAAAGTACATAGTTGGCTTACTCTCGCCATGTCACACAAATACATGAATAACATTACATTCATCCAATACACTCATGGTCCGACTATGGTACCAAAAATAAAGATCAACCCCCAAATGCGACAAAGTCCCCGATCGCCCCAACTGGGCACCACTACTGATCATCTGGGAAGGACACGTAGTAATGGCGAGAGTCTTCGTCGAACTCCCACTTGAGCTCGGTCATGTCATCTGGAACGGTATCATCGGTCCCTGCATCTGGTTTTGGATGGAATCTGTGTGTCACGGGGACTCAGCAATCTCACACCCTCGCGATCAAGACTATTTAAGCTTATGGGTAAGGTAAAGGTATGATGTGGAGCTGCAGCAAGCGACTAGCATATATGGTGGCTAACATATTCGCAAAAGAGAGCGAGAAGAGAAGGCAAAAGAACAGTCGAACAACTATGATCAAGAAGTGATCCTAGAACAACCTACGTCAAACATTACTCCAACACCGTGTTCACTTCCTGGAATCCGCCGAGAAGAGACCATCACGGTAACACACGCGGTTGGTGCATTTTAATTAAGTTAAGTTTCAGGTTATCTACAACCGGACATTAACAAATTCCCATCTGCCCATAACCGCGGGCACGACTTTCGAAAGTTCAAATCCCTGCAGAGGAGTCCCAACTTAGCCCATCACAAGATCTCACGCTCAACGAAGGATATTCCTTCTCCCAAGACAATCCGATCAGACTCGGCATCCCGGTTACAAGACATCCTCGAAAATGGTAAAACAAGTCCAGCAAGACCACCCGCTGTGCTGACAAATCCCGATAGGAGCTGCACATATCTCGTTCTCAGGGCACACCAGATAAGCTAAGTGCACGGGAGCCAACGTAACCCAAGTTGCCAAGGGACGGCCCCGCATGGTGCTCTGGGTTGGACCAACACTTAGAGAAGCACTGGCTCGGGGGTTTAAAATAAATATGACCCTTGAATCCGCGAAACCCAAGGGGGAAAGGCTAGGTGGCGAATGGTAAAACCAAGGTCGGGCCTTGCTGGAGGATTTTTATTCAAGGCGAACTGTCAAGGGGTTCCCATTATAACCCAACCGTGTAAGAAATGCAAAATCCGGGAACATAACACCGATATGACGGAAAATAGAGCGGCAAGAGTGGAACAAAACACTAGGCATAAGGCCGAGCCTTCCACCCTTTACCAAGTATATAGGTGCATTAAGATAAACAAGATAATATGGTGATATCCCAACAATAAACAATGTTCCAACAAGGAACGATCTCCAATCTTCACCTGCAACTAGCAACGCTATAAGAGGGGCTGAGCAAAGCGGTAACATAGCCAAACAACGGTTTGCTAGGACATGGTGGGTTAGAGGTTTGACATGGAAATTTGGGAGGCATGATAAGCAAGTGGTAGGTATCGTAGCATAGGCATAGCAAAAGAGCGAGCATCTAGCAAGCAAAGATAGAAGTGATTTCGAGGGTATGGTCATCTTGCCTGCAAAGTACTCAAAGTTGCCTTGATCCTCGTAAGCGAACTCAACAGGCTCCTCCTTCACAAAATCGTCTCCCGGCTCTACCCAAAGCAAGACAACAAGCAAAAAGGAACACAATCAACCACGTGCAATGCTCAAGCAACATGATGCAAACATGGTATGCTATGCGGGATGCGATATGTGATGCATATACAAGATTTGCAAAGGAATGATTGAACCTTGCCTCAACTTGGAAAACCAAGAGTGCCACTAGAAAGGTGAGTTGATTTCCGTTGAAATCGATATAAATATCACCGGAATCGGATGCACGGTTTGGAAATGGCAAGCAAAACAAATATGGCACCGGTCTGCGATAATCAGCAAGTGACCAACTAAATGCATCAAGAAAAATATGCTACAACACTCAAACATGACAACAAAATACATGGCAGTGATCCACTCATGATGCTTGACAAAATATCAAAAAAGCATGGAAAAAGTGCAAATGATAACAGGTTTCAGACTTAGTGAAATTAACACAAGTCTGGAATTTATCATCAGGAAGCAAACTTTAGAGCATGAAAACTACATGCTACAGGAACTTAACATGGCAGAGAAAGGCATGGCATGAACTACTCGAAGCACTTAACAAAAGTCCCTTAGTGACCTTGAGCCAAAAGGGATCAGAAAATACAATTGCAAGCATGTGAACATGACAAAAACATAAACAGATTCAGACTTAGTGAAAAAACTGGAGCATGCAAAACAAATTAACAAGTAGGTATGTTTACGAGCTCGATGCACTCACTACAGAGCATGGAATGACAAACTAAGCATACACCCATCAAGAATACATGGCATAGAAGCTAGACATGGCAAGAACAACAACATAGCATGCACGGATCAATAACAACATCCTCGGCAAAATCGCTAACCATGTCAACAACTTGCCAGGATCATTTTCTAGCAAAAGTAGAGCTTGACTGACTCAAGCTAGGCTGCTCCATAAATGCAAACAAAGACATGGATGGCTATAGCACCACAATGTTAACAAAACATCGATACTGACCATCCTCGAAAGAGGCACGGATCACTAGGAAACAACATGAACATATGTCATAACAACAAAATCAGGAAAATGACTTAGTAAAATTCTAAGTCCCTGAAATCAGCATCAACGATTACGCTACTTTGCAAGCTTGTGCTAGTCACCACAAATATCACAAAAATACATGGCAAGCACCTCTGTAAACATAACATGACACTCTACAAAACACATGTAGAGCTCAGGATTATAGCATGCACACATTAATCATGGGAAAAATGACAAAAGGCTATTTGCTGAAACAGATTTGACAAATTCATCACATAGCCCTTTTCCAACAGCATTTTGGGCAACAATATGAGCTCAAATGAAAAGGATGCAATGAGATGAAATGATGTACTCGTCGAGACGAATATTTTGATATGCTACAGGCACGAATCGGAGCTACGGATGCAGAGTTATGGCATGTCAAAGTATGCAAAATAGCTATGGTTTCGGGAGGAAAAAGTCAACCCTCGCATTTTGGATCTGGATCTGGCCAGGAGGCACTATAGCAGCTCAAGGTCGCCGGAGCGAAAGGACGTCGCCGGACTTGGGGCTCCGGTGGCCGGTCGGGAAGAGGAGGACGGAGAGGAGAGGGCCGGGCGGCGAGGAGGCGGCGTTGGCGCGGGCTCTGGGTGACGTGGACGCGCGGTGGCGAGGCAGTCGGCGGCGGCGCCAGCGAGCCGGACTGCGGCGGCGGCGGCAGCCTGCGACGATGGCGCGGCGAGCGGGGCGCCTCGGGCGGAGGAGACGAGGGAGCCGGGGCGTGCGGGGCGCAGCCCAGATCGGCAACGGGGAGGGCCGGCTTTGGGCTCTCGGGCCCGTGGCGGCGAAGTGGGCGCCGGTTGCCATGTGGCGGCCGATGAGTGGCTGGTGGCGGACATTGTCCGGCGGCGGCGGGGGAAAATGGCTAGGGTTAGGGAGAGGAGACCCGGGATTTCGGGGGAGAAGGCCTTTTTATAGGTAGGAGGAGCTAGGAAGCTCCAAATGAGGTGCGGTTTGCGGCCACACGATCGTGATCGAATGCTCTAGATGATAGAATGGGTTTAGGTGGGTTTTGGGCCAGTTTGGAAGGGTGTTGGGCTGCAATCACACACGAGGCCTTTTCGGTCCCTCGGTTAACCGTTGGAGTATCAAACAAAGTCCAAATGGCACGAAACTTGACAGGCGGTCTACCGGTAGTAAACCAAGGCCGCATGGAAAGTCTCGGTCCAACCCGAGCAACTACCTAGCTCAAAAGATATAAGTGAAGCTCAAAGAGTAGTATAATAAATTCACGATTAATGTGTGCCCCTATCAAAAAGGTGTGGCCAGCAAGGATGATTGTGGCAAACTAAAAATAAACTAAAGCAAAGACTCATATAATAAACGACGCTCCAAGCAAAACACATATCATGTAGTGAATAAAAATATAACCTCAAGTAATTTACTGATGGATTGTTGACTGAAAAGGGGATGCCATCCGGGGCATCCCCAAGCTTAGTTGCTTGGTTGTCTTGGAATATTACCTTGGGGTGCCTTGGGAATCCCCAAGATTAATCTCTTGCCGCTCCTTATTCCTTAGCCCATCGAAACTTCACTCAAAACTTGAAAACTTCACAACACAAAACTAAACACAAAACTCGTGAGATCCATCCGTATAATAAACGAAATAACCAATTTAGGTATTGTTGTAAACTCTTTCCAATTTTATATTTGCATTATATCTACTATATTCGAACTTCACTATGGCTCATACCCCCTCCCCCGATACAACCCATAGATTCATCAAAACAAGCGAACAACACAATGAAAACAGAATCTGTCAAAAACAGAATAGTCTGTAGTAATCTGGACTTTCGTCAAACTTATGTAACTCCAAAAATTCTGAAAAATTATGAAAACATGGGAAATTTTTATATGAATCTTGTGTAAAAATTGAAGAATTTATCATGTTCCAACAGAGCAGATCAATTCTATTACTAGGTGCAAAAGTTTCTGTTTTCTCACAGAATCAAATCAACAATCTTCCAAATCATCCCAAAGGTCTTTCTTGGCATAAGCACTAATTTAAACTCAATGACACCATCATAACAAAAGTATAATGGTACATTTATTGAAAAATAGAAGAAAAAGCAAGAAAACAAGAAAACATTGGGTTGCCTCCCAACAAGTGCTATCATTTTAAGCGCCTAGCTAGGCATATTGCACAGATCTAGGTTTTATCATCTTTGGTATTCACTTCCTCAGTTGCACATCCATACTTACTTGGGATTTCATTAGGTTTATTAATGATCACACACCTAGGTATAAAATCAATAAATTTGTTTGTAAGAGTAGGCTCCTTAATCATATTGATAAAACTAGGGAAAATACTTATCATGTTAAGATCTTCGTTTCCTTTAGTAGATGATCCACCCTTATTTTTCAAAACATATATTATAACGCCCTAGTTTCCGTCATATCGGTGTTATGTTCCCGGATTTTGCGTTCCTTACGCGGTTGGGTTATAATGGGAACCCCTTGACACTTTGCCTTGAATAAAACTCCTCCAGCAATGCCCAACCATGGTTTTACCATTTGCCACCTAGCCTCTTTTTCCCTTGGGTTTCCGGAGCCCGAGGGTCATCCTTATTTAAACCCCCCGGGCCAGTGTTCCTCTGAGTGTTGGTCCACCTCGTCAGCCGCCGGTGGCCACCAGGGGCAACTCTGGGCTGGCCTACCGGAAGTTTGGACAATCTGAGTGTGCCCTGAGAACGAGATATGTGCAGCTCCTATCGGGATTTGTCGGCACATTCGGGCGGTGTTGCTGGACTTGTTTTACCATTGTCGAGGATGTCTTGTAACCGGGATTCCGAGCCTGATCGGGTCTTCCCGCTAGAAGGAATATCCTTCGTTGACCATGAGAGCTTGTGATGGGCTAAGTTGGGACACCCCTACAGGGATTTGAACTTTCGAAAGCCGTGCCCGCGGTTATGGGCAGATGGGAATTTGTTAATGTCCGGTTGTAGATAACTTGAAACATTACTTAATTAAAATGAATCAACTGCGTGTGTAACCGTCATGGTCTCTTCTCGGCGGAGTCCGGGAAGTGAACACAGTGTTGGAGTAATGCTTGACGTAGGTTGTTATAGGATCACTTCTTGATCATAGTTCTCCGTTCGTGCTTTGCTTTCTCTTCTCGCTCTCTTTTGCGAACTGGTTAGCCACCATGTATGCTAGTCACTTGCTGCAGTTCCACATATTACCTTGCCTTACCTATAAGCTTAAATAGTCTTGATCGCGAGGGTGCGAGATTGCTGAGTCCCCGTGACTCACAGTTTACTTCCAAAACCAGATGCAGGGACCGATGATACCGTTCCAGACAATGCGCTTGAGCTCAAGTGGGAGTTCGATGAAGACTCTCATTGTTACTATGTGTCTTTCCCAGATGATCAGTAGTGGTGCCCAGTTGGGGAGATCGGGGACCGTGTCGCATGTGGGGGTTGATCTTTTATTTTGGTACCGTTGTCGGACCATGAGTGTATTGGATGTTTGTAATGTTATTCATGTATTTGTGTGACGTGGCGAGTGTAAGCCAACTATGTATCCTTTCCCCTTTTATATATTTACATGGGTTGTTGTGAAGATTACCTTACTTGCGACATTACTTTCAATGCGGTTATGCCTCTAAGTCGTGCTTCGACATGTAGGAGATATAGCTGCATCGAGGGCGTTATAAGTTGGTAATCAAAGCCTTCCCCCGAAATTAGGAGCCCCCTGCTTGATCGAATCGTTGGCGTTGTTGAGTCTAGAAAAATGTTTTGAGTCATTTAGGAATTATATATCGGAGAGTTAGGAATTCTTTTTACTCCCCAGTCCCTTCATCGCTCTGGTAAGGCATCCTGACATAGAGTTTTGACTCTTCTCTTCTCAAATTTCACTAAATTTTTTTTAGGATCACGCGGATATCTTGGAATTATTTTGATCGATTTGTGACGAGAACATTGTTCTTGGTGCCTCCTGTCATTTAGGGGTTGTGGCAGTGTCCCGGGGAGTTGAGCTCCGAGGTGTTGTCGTCACAATTTTATCGTTGAGATTCTGGAATACCTGAGTTTCGCCGACATCGAAAATCTCTTTTATGCAGTTGTTGGTGAGATAACCTCGACGCCACCCAGTACTGGGGCGGGAGTTCGGGAGTATTGCCACAACTTGTATAACGGATGCTTTTCGAAGGTTGAGGTAGATGATTTCCGAAGTTTTTCTCGGTTATGTGTTGAAGGATGGATACAGCTCGATGTAGGATTTGCTAGATTTGGGTGAGATATTATGCTTCCCCTGTATCCCCAACACCTGATTGCATAACCGGAAAGGTTCGGGAGTTTCATAGGTGGGAATTCTTGTAGCTCTAGTTCTTCTTCTACGGATATTTGGTTTGAGATTGGGTGATCCTTACCGAGTATTCGTTCTTGGTCCGTACCTTGTTGTTTTTCTTCTACCTCAATTCTAAGTGGCTTCTCAATTTATGGATATGTGACCATTTCAATTGGAATGCATTCGTTCATTTTGTTCGTATGTGAAGACTATATGTTGCAATTTCAACCCGTTTGATTCAGCTTCAATATTTTTCTGTCAATGTGCTAATGGATGTCAACCTCTTCAGGATGGCTCCTCCAACGCGCACGACTCCGAATCCTAATCCGCCACCACCACCTCCACCTCCGGAGGCATGGCAAGCTATGATGGCCGCTACCAATGCAAACACACAGCTGATCATGCAACTTCTTCAAGAGCGCAATCAAGGGAACCAGGGCCAAGGCAACAATCAGAATCACTTTGCTACACTAAACCAGTTCCTTGCTAACTAGCCAAAGACCTTCAGCAATTGTGTTGAGGCAACAGACGCTGATGATTGGCTTGTGGACATACGCAAGCATTTCGAGTGCAGTAACGTCAGGCCTGAGGACTTTGTCAAGTTCGCTTCCTTCCAACTCAAAGACCAAGCTGCAGAATGGTTTCAGCAGTATAAAGATTCCGGAGGAGGCCGTGTGATTACCTGGGATGAATTCCGTCAAGACTTCAAAGCTCATCATATTCCTCAGAGCGTGGTTGAAAGCAAGTGTGAGGAATTCCGCAACCTGAAGCAAGGCTCTATGTCTGTTTACGAGTACAACAAGATGTTTCAGAAGCTCTCCCGTTTTGCTAAGCAAGATGTCCCTGACGAGAAGAGCATGATATACCAGTTCAGGGGTGGTCTCAGAGAAGAAATCCAGCTAGCTCTCGTTCTCTTTGAGCCCAAGAGGTACGATGAGTTTTACAACATGGCTATGAAGCAAGAAACTTCTCAACTGAAGTACGATGCTTCCAAGAAGCGAGTCAGAGATGCTACTCCTTCTTCATCAACTCAAGTGGCTAAGCAGCAAAAGTATTGGCTTCCTCCTCCTCCGTTCCGTCAGCCTTATCAGCAGAAGAGCAAAGGTGGCAGTGGATCTTCCCACCCCCCCAACCCTGGCTTTCAGGACAAGACTTCATCTCAAGCTCCAAGATCAAGTGCTCCGCATCACCATCTGCTTTCAGAGGTCACGTGCAACAAGTGCCAACAGAAGGGTCACTATGCCAACAAATGCTTCAATCAGAGGCGTCTCCCTCCTCCTCCTGTGAGATCGGCAAGTACAGCTGTGGTCAAGCATAACCCCAAGCACGCCAAGGTCAACTTGATGAATGTAGCTCAGGAAGAGGACTCGTCAGATGTCATCATGGGTAACCTTCCTGTTAACGATGTTCCTGCAAAAGTACTTTTTGACACTGGTGCATCGCATTGTTTTATCTCGAGACCTTTTGCATCTAAGCATGAGTTGTCTTCTCAATTTTGCATAAACCGTTAGCAGTTGTCTCACGGGGTAAATGTTTTCTCGTAAACTACAAGATTCCGGATATTTCTATCATGATGGGTGATTTCAAGTTTCTGGCTTCTCCAATGGTCCTTGGTAGCTCAGATATTGATCTTATCCTCGGAATGGACTGGCTTTCTAAGCACAAGGCTCAGCTTGATTCTGCAGCCAGGCAGATTCAATTGACTCATTCGTCCGAGGATGTAATTATCTTTACCGCTCGGGATAATACCATCCGTCTGTTTTCTCTCAATGAGAAGGGTGAACTGGATGCCATCTCTCAAATTCCGGTCGTTTGCGAATATCAAGACGTCTTTCCAGAAGAGCTTCCAGGAATGCCTCCGCACCGGCCAGTTGAATTCGTTATCGATCTTGAGCCTTGCACGGAACCTGTTTGCAAACGTCCTTACAAGCTTGGACCTGAATTGTTGAAGGAGCTGAAGAAGCAACTCGATATTCAAGAGCATATGGGTCTCATCCAACCTAGTTCTTCTCCGTGGGGTTGTGGAGTTCTTTTTGTGAAGAAGAAGGAAGGAACGGACCGACTTTGTGTTGACTACCGTCCATTGAACAAGAAGACTATAAAGAACAAGTACCCACTTCCCAACATCAACGAGCTGTTTGAACAACTAAAAGGTGCTCAAGTATTCTCCAAGCATGATCTCCGTATGGACTATCACCAGATTCCAATTCGTGAGCAACATATCCCCAAGACAGTGTTCAGAACAAGCTATGGTTCATCTGAATACACTGTCATGTCTTTTGGCCTCGTCAACGCTCCTCCGAGATTCTCTCGCATGATGAACTTCATCTTCAATCCCTACACAAATGACTTCATCTTGGTCTACCTCGATGACATTCTGGTCTTTTCGAAGAACAAGGAAGATCATGCCAAGCACTTGCGTTTGGTGCTGGATAAGCTCAGAGAACATCAGTTCTATGCCAAGTTTTCAAAGTGCGAGTTTTGGCTCGATGAGGTTCTCTATCTTGGGCAAATCATCTCTGCCAAGGGCATAGCGGTGAATCCTGAGAAGGTGTCTGCAATTGTGAATTGGGAACCACCTCAGAACGTGAAGCAACTCCGTAGCTTCCTTGGCCTCGCAAGCTATTGTCGAAGGTTCGTTGAGAAATTCTCAAAGATCGCGAAGCCTCTTTCAAACCTTCTCCAGAAACACGTCAAGTACGTTTGGTCTCCTAATGAATCCAAACCTTGTTCTG
The DNA here is from genome assembly GCF_003073215.2 of Triticum urartu. Lineage (NCBI taxonomy): Eukaryota > Viridiplantae > Streptophyta > Magnoliopsida > Poales > Poaceae > Triticum > Triticum urartu. The sequence goes on from NC_053025.1 coordinate 229,564,313, forward strand.
ACTCCTCCTGATGAATCCAAACCATTCGAGGTCTTCTGCGATGCCTCACTTCAAGGTCTTGGTGCAGTGTTGATGCCAGAGAAGAAAGTTGTGGCTTATACCTCTCGCCAGTTGAATTTCAATGAGAAGAACTACCCCACTCATGACCTCGAGTTGGCGGCAGTTGTGCATGCTCTTTTGACTTGGAAACATCTCTTATTGGGAAGAAAAGTGGACATCTTCACTGACCACAAGAGTCTCAAGTACATCTTCACTCAGCCTAATCTCAACCTCAGGCAGACTCGTTGGGTTGAAATGATTCAAGAGTATAATCCGAGCATTGAATATACTCCAGGAAAGGCCAATGTAATTGCTGACGCATTGAGCAGGAAGGCTTACTGCAACAGTCTGGTTCTCAAGCCTTACCTACCCGAGCTTTGTGAAGCTTTCCGCAAACTCAATTTGCAAGTTGTTCCTCAAGGTTTCCTCACCAACCTTCAAGTCTCTCCTACTTTGGAAGATCAGATTCATGAGGCTCAACTTCTTGATGCTATGGTGAAGAAGGTGAAGACTGGGATTGCCAAGAGTCAACCCAAGTACAAATGCTATCGCCTTGATGACAAGGATACTCTCTTCTTCGAGGATCGCATTGTTGTGCCTAAAGGTGACCTTCGTAAAGTCATTATGAACGAGGCTCACAATTCAATCCTCTCCATCCACCCTGGGAGTACGAAGATGTACCAGGACCTCAAGCAGGCTTATTGGTGGACTCGAATGAAGCGCGAGATTGCTCAGTTCGTGAATGAATGTGATGTCTGCAGAAGAGTGAAGGCAGAACACCAACGACCATCTGGTCTCCTCCAACCTCGTGCCATTCCAGAATGGAAGTTTGACCACATTGAGATGGACTTCGTGACTGGGTTTCTAAAGTCCAAGCATGGCAATGATGCTATATTCATTTTCATCGACAAACTCACTGAAGTGGCTCACTTTCTGCCTATCAAAGAGTCTATCACCGCACCTCAATTGGCGGAGCTGTATACCTCTCGGATTGTCTCCCTGCACGGTATTCCGCAGCTGATTTCTTCAGATCGTGGTAGCAGCTTTACCTCAAAGTTTTGGGATTCTTTCCAGAAGGCCATGGGCACCAACATCCGTTTCAGCACAGCTTTTCATCCTCAAACTAGCGGCCAAGTCGAGCGTGTCAATCAGATTCTTGAAGATATGCTCAGGGCTTGCGTTATCTCTTTCGGTATGAAGTGGGAAGATTGTCTTCCATATGCCGAGTTCTCCTACAACAACAACTTTCAAGCGAGTTCGGCAAGGCCCCATTTGAAATTCTCTATGGCAGGAAGTGCCGTACTCCTCTTAACTGGTCGGAGACCAGTGAACGTCAACTTCTCGGAAATGACTTGATCACAGAGGCAGAGGAAATGTGCAAAGTCATTCGAGATAACCTCAAAGCAGCGCAATCGTGCTAGAAGAGCTACTATGATAGTAAGCATCGTGATTTGGCTTTCGAGATCGGAGACCATGTTTACCTCCGCGTCTCCCCAATGAAAGGTACTCGTCGCTTCGGTATCAAAGGGAAGCTTGCCCCTAGATACGTGGGTCCTTTCAAGATCATCAGCAAGAGAGGCGATCTCGCCTATCAACTCAAGCTTCCCTCCAACTTTGCAAATGTGCACGACGTGTTCCATGTCTCTCAGCTCCGCAAGTGCTTCAAGACCCCTGACCACACTATCAACTTCGAAGACATTGATCTCCAAGAAGACCTCTCTTATTGTGAGCGCCCAGTTGCTATTCTTGAAGAGACTGAACGCAAGACTCGCAATAAGTCAATCAAATTCCTCAAAGTCAAGTGGTCACACCATTCCGACCGTGAAGCCACCTGGGAACGCGAGGATCACCTCCATTCTGAGTACCCGACGTTTTTCCAGTCCTAGATCTCGGGACGAGATCCTTTCGTAGTGGTGGAGTGTTGTAACACCCCGGATGTAATTTACCTTATATGTATCCCAACCCTTGCCGTTTTTGGCCTAAGTTATTTTATTTTCCTCGGGTTCAGGTTTTTGTCTCCGTGTGTTGTTGCCTTTGTCATGCATCTCATATCATGTCATCATGTGCATTGCATTTGCATATGTGTTTGTCTCATGCATCTGAGCATTTTCCTCGTTGTCCGTTTTGCATTCCGGCGCTCCTACCTCCTCCGGTGGTCCTTTCTACCTCCTTTCGTGTGTGGGGGTTAAACATTTCCGGATTGGACCAAGACTTGCCAAGCGACCTTGGTTTACTACCGATAGACCGCCTGTCAAGTTTCGTGCCATTTGGACTTCGTTTGATACTCCAACGGTTAACCGAGGGACCGAGAAGACCTTGTTTGTGTTGCAGCACAACACCCTTTCCAACATGGCCCAAAACCCACCTAAACCACTTCTATCGTCTAGAGCTTTTGATCACGATCGCGTGGCCGAAAACCACACTCCATTTGGAGCTTCCTAGCTCCCTCTATGCCTATATATAGATCCCCTTCCAAAAATCACGGGTCTTCTTCACCCTAACCCTAAAAATTCCACTCCCCGCGCCACCGAACTTCTCCGGACGGACATGTCCGCCCCCGCCGCCGACCAATCCTGACACGCCACGTCGCCGCCGCGCTCCCCACATCGCCGCGGATCCCGCCGGCCCGTGGAGCCCGTCCCGGGCCCCCCGAGGCCCATCGGCCGCCGCCCGCCGCCTAGGAGGCCCGCGCCGCCCCGCGCCCTCGTCTCCATCTCCGGCGCAGCCCCGCCGCTGCATGCCGGCTAACCGCCCGAGCTGCGGGAGAGCTCCGCCGCGCCGCCTTTCCTCCTCCACGAGCCTCGCGCGCCGCCCGAGGCCGCCTCGTCGTCCACGCCCGCCGCCCCGGCCTCCCTCAAGCCCGGCAAGTCCTCCTCCGGCGAGCTCCTCCTCTCTCCGGCCGTCACAAGCTCCTCCGGTGAACAGTAACTCCGGCGAACCTCGGGATCCGCACCGGCTGGATCTGGATCTAGATCTCGGTTGACCTTTTCACCCCCGAAACCGTAATTATTTTGCAAACTTTGGCATGTCGTATCTCTGCATCTGTAGCTCTGATTTGCGCGTGCACCATATCAAATGTTCGCCTCAACGAGTACATCATTTCATCTCATTGCATCATTTTCATTTGAGCTCATCTTGATGCCCGAAATGCTGTTGGAAGAGGGCTATGTGATAAAATTGCCAGATCTGTTTCATCAAATAGATATTTGTCATTTTTGCCATGATTAATGTGTCCATGATATGCTCCTGAGCTCTACATGACTTTTGTTATATGCCATGCCATCTTTACAGAGGTGCTTACCATGTATTTTTGTGATATGTGTGGTGACTAGCACAAGCTTACAAAGTAGTGCAATCGGTAATGCTGATTTCAGGGACTTAGAATTTCACTAAGTCCTTGTTCTGATTTTGTCGTTATGCCATATGTTCATGTTGTTTCCTAGTGATCTGTGCCTCTTTTGAGGATGATCAGTAAGGATTATTTGTTAACATTGTGGTGATCTATCCATCCATGTCTTTGTTTGCATTTATGGAGCACCCTAGCTTGAGTCAATCGAGCTCTACTTTTGCTATTTCGTGAATCCTGCCAGATTGTTGACTTGTTAGCGATTTTGCCGAGGATGTTGCTTTTGATCCGTGCATGCTATGTTGTTGTTCTTGCCATGTCTAGCTTCTATGATATGTATTATTTACGGGTGTATGCTTATCTTGTCATGCCATGCTCTGTAGTGAGTGCATCGAGCTCGTGAACATGCCTACTCGTTAACTGATTTGCATGCTCCAGTTTTTCACTAAGTCTGAGATCTGTTTATGTTTTTGCCATGTTCACATGCTTGCAATTGTATTTCCTGATCCCTTTTGGCTCAAGGTCACTAAGGGACTTTTGTTCAGTGCTTTGAGTAGCTTCAAGTCATGCCTTTCTTTGCCATGTTAAGTTCCTGTAGCATGTAGTTGTCATGCTCTAAAGTGTGCTTCCTGATGATAAATTCCAGACTTGTGTTAATTTCACTAAGTCTGAAACCTGTTATCATTTGCATTTTTGCCATGCTTGTTTGAACCTGTTAATGGATGAATTAGCTATAGCTCACTGTTCATCTTTTGTCAAGCATCATGAGTTGATCCCTGCCATGTATTTTGTTGTCATGTTTGAGTGCTGTAGCATATTTATCTTGATGCATTTAGATGACTACTTGCTGATTATCGTAGACCGGTGCCATTTTTGTTTTGCTTGCCATTTCCAAACCGTGCATCCGATTCTGGTGATCTTTATATCGATTTCAACCGAAATCACCTCACCTTTCCAGTGGCACTCTTGGATTCCCAAGTTGAGGCCAGGTTCAATCATTCCTTGTCAAATCTTGCATATGCATCACATATCGCATCCCGCATAGCATACCATGTTCGCATCATGTTGTTTGAGCATTGCACGTGGTTGATTGTGTTCCTTTTGCTTGTTTTTCTTGTTTGGGTATAGCCGGGAGACGAGTTCGCTAACGAGGAGCCCGTTGAGTTCACTTACGAGGATCCAGTCAACTCTGACAACTTTGCAGGCAAGATGATCATACCCTCGAAATCACTTCTATCTTTGCTTGCTAGATGCCCGCTCTTTTGCTATGCCTATGCTACGATGCCTACCACTTGCTTATCATGCCTCCCAAATTGCCATGTCAAACCTCTAACCCACCATGTCCTAGCAAACCGTTGATTGGCTATGTGACCGCTTTGCTCAGCCCCTCTTATAGCGTTGCTAGTTGCAGGTGAAGATTGGAGATCGTTCCTTGTTGGAACATTGTTTATTGTTGGGATATCACCATATTATCTTGTTATCTTAATGCACCTATATACTTGGTAAAGGGTGGAAGGATCGGCCTTTTTCCTAGTGTTTTGTTCCACTCTTGCGGCCCTAGTTTCCGTCATATCGGTGTTATGTTCCCGGATTTTGCGTTCCTTACGCGGTTGGGTTATAATGGGAACCCCTTGAAGGTTCGCCTTGAATAGAACTCCTCCAGCAATGCCCAACCTTGTTTTTAACATTTTCCACCTAGCCTCTTTTTCCCTTGGGTTTTCGGAGTCCGAGGGTCATCTTTATTTAAACCCCCCCGGGCCAGTGCTCCTATAAGTGTTGGTCCACCTCGTCAGCCGCCAGTGGCCACCAGGGGCAACTCTGGGCTGGCCTACCGGAAGTTTGGACAGTCTGAGTGTGCCCTGAGAACGAGATATGTGCGGCTACTATCGGGATTTGTCGGCACATTCGGGCGGTGTTGCTCGACTTGTTTTACCATTGTCGAGGATGTCTTGTAACCGGGATTCCGAGCCTGATCGGGTCTTCCCGCTAGAAGGAATATCCTTCGTTGACCGTGAGAGCTTGTGATGGGCTAAGTTGGGACTCCCCTGCAGGGATTTGAACTTTCGAAAGCCGTGCCCGCGGTTGTGGGCAGATGGGAATTTGTTAATGTCCAGTTGTAGATAACTTGAAACTTAACTTAATTAAAATGAATCAACTACGTGTGTAATCGTGATGGTCTCTTCTCGGCGGAGTCCGGGAAGTGAACACGGTGTTGGAGTAATGCTTGACGTAGGTTGTTATAGGATCACTTCTTGATCATAGTTCTTCATTCGTGCTTTGCTTTCTCTTCTCGCTCTCTTTTGCGAACAGGTTAGCCACCATATATGCTAGTCGCTTGCTGAAGTTCCACATATTACCTTGCCTTACCTATAAGCTTAAATAGTCTTGATCACGAGGGTGCGAGATTGCTGAGTCCCCGTGACTCACAGTTTACTTCCAAAACCAGATGCAGGGACCGATGATACCGTTCCAGACGATGCGCTTGAGCTCAAGTGGGAGTTCGATGAATACTCTCATCGTTACTATGTGTCTTTCCCAGATGATCAGTAGTGGTGCCCAGTTGGGGCGATCGGGGACCGTGTCGCATGTGGGGGTTGATCTTTTATTTTGGTACCATAGTCGTACCATGAGTGTATTGGATGTTTGTAATGTTATTCATGTATTTGTGTGACGTGGCGAGTGTAAGCCAACTATGTATCCTTTCCCCTTTTATATATTTACATGGGTTGTTGTGAAGATTACCTTACTTGCGACATTGATTTCAATGCGGTTATGCCTCTAAGTCGTGCTTCGACACGTAGGAGATATAGCCGCATCGAGGGTGTTATATATATAAACTTAGTAGTTTTGTTAGGAGTAAATTTTCGGGTTGTTCTGAGAGAAGCAAAAGCGGAAGCCAAATTGCTAATAAGCTCCTCCAACTTATCGATTCTTGCGGGACTCCGTTCTACCCTCTCGTTAATTATAGGCTCCGTCTGCTTTAGCGTTTTAAAGTAATTTCAACCTTCGATCCAATTTGAGTAATATGATTATTGAATCTTTCTATCCAAATTTCCAATATCCTAGCCTTTGCATCACATGTTCCATGTTCCATGGTTAATGTTTTATTATTAATTTGAGAAATTTTACTCTCAATGATATCTAGCCTTTGCATCACATGTTCCATGGTTAATGTTTTATTATTAATCATGATTGGTGGAGAACCCACCAAATTTTCGCATTAAAAGCATCCATAGGATGACTACCCAAAAAATACCCCCCAGTAATAGTGTCTAGAACAAATCTATACCAAGTGGTAACACCCACATAAAAATTTCAAAGAAGAATTGTAGTAGAGTGCTTACAAGTAGATCTATTCTGAGCATCGCAAATTCTATACCAAGCATCTTTTAAATTCTCTCCACCCCTTTGTTTAAAATTAGGAAGATCACTTCCCGGGGTCCATGCTACGAGAGAAGAACTAGCCATGATAACCAAGGAAGCAATCTAGCACACAAGGCAACAGGAAGCAAACGAAATGGCAAACAGAAAGAAGGCAAATAATTTTGTATTTTTCTGAAAAAATAGAAGTGGGCGAGATGAAAACGATAGGCAAATGGAAAATAATGTAAATGCAAGAGACGATAGTTCATGATAGCTATTTATTAGGATTGATTTAGATCATCCCTAGCAACAGTGCCAGAAATCCTTCCTGCTACTTCTTGAGCTTCCGTTGGATTTTCCCTTGAAGTGGAAAGGGTGATGCAGCAAAGTAGAGATAAGTATTTCACTCAGTTAAGAACCAAGGTATCAATCCAGTAGGAGGAACACACAAGTCTCCAATAGTTGTACCTGCACAAACAAACAAATACTTGCACCCAACGCGACAAAGGGTTGTGAATCCCTTCACGGGTACTTGCAATGATGAGATCTGATAGTGATAGATATAAAAGATCAGTAAATGCAAAATAGAATAAAAGTAAATAAATTGAAGCAATGTATTTTTGTGTTTTTGATTTTGTAGATCTGAAAGTAATATGATAAAAGATAGACTCAGGGGCCATATTTTTCACTAGAGGCTTCTCTCTCGAAAGAAAGCATACGGTGGGTAACAAATTACTATTGAGCAATTGATAGAAAAAGCGCATAGTTATGACAATATCCAAGGCAAGGATCATGTATATAGGCATCATGTATGAGACAAGTAGACCGACTCTTTCATGCATCTACTACTATTACTCCACACATCGACCGCTATCCAGCATGTATCTAGTGTATTGAGTTAACAAGAATGGAGTAACGCCTTAAGTAAGATGACATGATGTAGGGGATAGATCCAATCAATATGAACAAAACCCATCTTTTTATACTTAATGACAACAATGCAAATATATGTCATGTCCCCTTTTGTCATTGGGATTGAGCACCGCAAGATTGAACCCATTACAAAGCACCACCCCCATCACAAGAAAAATCAATCTAGCTGGCCAAATGAAATCTATAGATCGGAGAGCAATGCAAAGCTATGTAAATCAAGCATAAAAGAGTTCAGAGAAGACTCAAATAATATTCATAGATAATCTGATCATAAACCCACAATTCATTGAATCTCAACAAACATAACGCAAAGGAAGATAACATCGAATAGATCTCCAAGAACATGGAGGAGGACATTGTATTGAAGATCAAAGAGAGAGAAGAAGCCATCTAGCTACTAGATATGGAGCCGTAGGTCTATGGTAAACTACTCACACGTCATCGGAAGGGCAACAAGGTTGATGTAGAAGCCCTCCGTGATCGAATTCCCCTATGGCAGAGAACCAGAAATGTTCCCCAGATGGGATCTCACGATTACAGAAACTTGTGGCGGCGAAAAAGTATTTTTGGTGTGCCTCGTGGTCTAATGGGAATATTTGGATATTTATAGAAGAAGAATTAGGTTTGTAGGAGCTACGAGGGGGCCACAAGCATGGGGGAGCCCACCCTAGGTCGCGCCCCTATAGCTTGTCATCGCCTAGTGGCCCTGCTGGCCCCCTCCCAAAGCTTCTACGGTGTCTTCTGGTCCATGAAGAATTTTCGAAATGTTCAGTTCCATTTGTACTCCGTTTGGCATCTGTAAAGACAATAACAAGGGAAAAACAACAACTCGCACTAGGCACTAGGTTAATAAGTTAGTCCCAAAAATGATATACAATCGCATAATAATGCATATAAAACATCCAAGATTGATAATATAATAGCATGGAATAATCAAAAAATATAGATACGTTGGAGACATATCAGTGTAGAAGACAACTGTTGCTTGAGAAACTCGAAGGCCTTATTGGTAGCATCATTCCAGACGAACTCATCAGTTTTCTCCAGCAGCTGATAGAGGGGGATGGACTTTTCCCCGGGCCTGCTTATGCAACGGCTTAAAGCAGCCACACGACCCACCACGCGCTGGACATCATTGATATAGGCCGGCTTGGCAACTGACATGATTGAGGGAGTCCTGTACATAAAGTACGCCTTGACGTACTAGTTGCATCACAATGGTGAATACACGGTAGCGTCAGCTCATTATTTCATTTTTTCATTTACTCACCTCGGTATTAAGTATTCACCGCACACGTACACCATGGTACGTATTACTATGCCAGGGGCTTCATTACACCCAACACTATGACAATAAAAGTCTGAACACTTTTATAGTACAGTTCGGCACCCCGAACTTATAGCATTATATGCATCGGCTCTGAATCATATCTTTGGTCAATAGTTGGGTTGCCCGGCTCCTGTGCTTGCTACCTTACATTCCACTATATCAGCTAGGGTAGTGAAGGGAGAACTACTGCGATTGTGTCCCGGTTCTTACAGACGAGCACCTCAGTAGAGAAAGCCAAAAACTTACTGTCATGATGCGGTGAGAGCCGGTCAGCTATTCGAGAGGTTCCAAATCGTTAGAGCTTTTTCCGCTTCTTGCGAAGAATCGGTTCCCCCGATTAGCCGTGGATAGAGCCCCTAGTTCGGTCTTCCGAATACCAGGGGCTTCACCAACTTTCTTAATTGTCAAACTCCTATGGCTAAGTGAGGGCGGTAAAGGCCACATAGTCTGATTGCCTTGTTCATTGCGCTAAATACCTCCTTAAAGGACCCGAATGTGCAGTAAAGAGTGTTTAGATTTATCCCGAACACCCTCGTACTATCTACGTGGGGGCGGAAGCCAACGACTAGTCAACCCTCAGAGTTAATAAATGGCCGCACAGGAGGTAAATTTAAATCATAAGCATTATACTACATAAACACCATTGTTCCATATTATAGGACAAGGTAATACACATGTTCTCATGGGAATATGATATCCTTCGAACATTTCTCCCCCACAAGGCGGGACCCCACCAGGACACCTTCAAAATAGTGCTTGGTCCAACGATGCTTCTTGCCCTCTGGCGGTCCCTTAGTCATTAGCTTCTTGGCATCCAGCTTTGCCCAATGCATCTTGATGCGGGCAAAGGCCATACGCGCACCTTCAATACAGACCGACCGCTTCATGGCTTCGAGCCGCGGACAGGCATTCACAAGCCGCTGCACAAGATCGAAGTAGCAGCTAGGTATAGGATCGGCTGGCCACAGCCGGACTATTAGGTCCTTCATGGCTAGCTCTGCCAAACTATGCTGCTTGACCAACTGCTTTAGTTGGGCGCTGAAGGGAACCGGATGTTTGGCTCCCAGATATTGTGACCAGAATAGCTTCTCCGTAGACATCCCTTCTTCGGCTCTATAATGCTCGACAACATTTGACACACTGTGCGGCACATCTGTAAACGCCCCTGAAAAATCCAAATTCAGGATAAGTACAAGGAACGTCTTTTCTACACACTTGCTATGCATGATGAAAGATTTACCTGCCGTAATCTTCTTGGCCGCCTGAATTTCCTGGAGGGTGTTCTGGGCTTCGGCTCGTGCATCCTGCGTGCTCTGACGGGCCTTTGCCAATTCGGACCTTACAATCGCGCTCCAAGGACTCAAACCTCTCTATCTCGCCCTGGAGCTGTTGCTGCGCCTCGCCAACCCGGTCCTCGTGCTCCTCGCGCAAGGCGCGTTCCTTGGACGCTTTGTCCACGGCCTCGGCTAGCGCCTTCTTAAGGGCCGCCACCTCGATCGTGGCCACTAATAAAGTTTTTGACACTTTAGTCTGGCTGGACTACTCATTTTTTCGAAATGTACCCACAGGTTACTGCATACCTTGGCTATCTTCCAGCTGCTTCTTCACGAGGCCGAGCTCCTCCTCGGCCCACTCCAGTTTCCGCTTCAGTCTGGAAACTTCCGCAACATGAGTAGTGGCAGCCTGCGGTGATACCTGCTTATTCACATAGACAACTCATGTTAGACTCCTGTGATATTCATTCTCAATCCTCTGTCTGGCTTTTCCTCCCGAACACCAAACAGAACATCAAGGGCTACTGTCTATACGGTGATGTTTTTCCTACAATCACAATACTTACCTCAAAGCCCGTTAGAAGGCTCGTGCAGGCTTCGGTCAGCCCGCTTTTGACAAACTGAACCTTCTCTATTACCGTCTCCATAAGGACACAATGCTCATCCATGATAGAGGTGCCTTGTAGCGCCTCCAGAAGATTATCCGGTGCCTCTGGTTGGACAGAGGTCACCGGTGGAACAGGCACATTCCCTCCTTGGGGGGAATGCCGTTCGCTGGACCCCGGAGCCATGTAGATCTCCGGAATGGCATCCGACTGAGGCCTGAAGGTAACTTGGACCCCGTCACCAGTCCCCGTGGGGACTTTTTCCCTGTGTGTCCGGCAGCCGAGGAATCATCCTGGGACGTCACCCCGATGGTCTCCGGAATCTCCCTCGGGACTGGGAAAGTCTTTTTGGACACCACCTCGTCGTCACCTTTGGGTTAGATAGAATGAGCAGGTGGCAGAGACATGCTAGCCATCTCCTTCGAGTCCAGCGAATCCTTTGTCGAGGATTGCGGGGAGCCATCGCGTGCCGGACTGCAATGACAAGGTTTAAGATGTATCAATATTACAAACCGAGAAGGCCCGATGTTTTTTTATTTTGGTACTCACTAGGCAGCCCGAGGCTTGGTCCAGCGAGGTCCCTCCGGACTGCTATCAACATCCCACGCGGCGTTATCTGCGAGGGAGCCTGTTCCCCTCTTGGGCGCCTCCACCTCCAAACTCGTGGATGCCTCCCTTTTCTCCCTTCCTCTCGCAGGAGGGGAGTCGCCTCCCTCCTTGTCGTCATCGTTGGTGGCTGAGGGGTCTGTCTCATCATCAGACGAGAAGACCAAGATGCTCCTTCGTCGAAGCCCACTCCCGGTCCCCTTGGCTGTGGTTTTGACCTTCTTCTCCGGTACGTCGTAAGGCACCGTAAATAGCACCTTCGTAAGGTGTGGGGTTTCTTCATCTTCAAGCAGCGGAGCCGGACTATTAATCCGTCTCGCTAGGTCAACCCAGGCCTGAAAAAGAAATTGATAAGAAGGCTTAGTATCCTTCCTCGAAGTGTGTCCTTAAATACTATACCATGATGGCTTACCGTATTGGCCTGACGCTTAAAGTTGAGGCCGCGGTATTTGGTCAAGGGTGGCAGCGTCTCGCTGCCCTTGAAGAGCACCTTCCGAATATCTTCGTGTGTCGTGCCGAAAAGCCTTAGCAGCGTCTGTTGCTTGGCCGAATCGAACTCCCACAGATAACAGGTCCGGCGCTGACACGGAACGATCCGGCATACAAGCACGACCTGGATCATATCAGCAAGCTTGATCTTCCGGGTTATCATATTCTGGAGGCACGTTTGGATCCGCGTGATCTCTTCCAAAGATCCCCAGGTCAGACGCTTCTCTTGCCAGGAGGTAGGCCACATCGGGACTCTAGATCAGAATTTGGGAGCCACCACCCAGTTGGCGTCGCGTGGCTCGGTGATGTAGAAGCACCCCGATTGCCATCCCTTCACTATCTCTACAAAGGAGCCTTCGAGCCAGGTGGTATTGGGAATCTTGCCCACCATGGCACCTCCGCACTCGGCCCGTTGGACGGGCACCACCTATGGATTTACATTAAAAGTCTTTAGCCATAGGCCAAAGTGAGGGGGGATGCGGAGAAAGGCTTCGCACACAACTATGAATGTGGAGATATTGAGAATAAAGTTGGGGGCCAGATCATGGAAGTCCAACCCATAGTAGTACATCCATCCACGGACAAATGGATGAAGAGGGAATCCCAGCCCGTGGACGAAGTGTATGAGAAACACAACCCTCTCATGGGGCTTGGGGGTAGGGATGATTTACCCTTTTGCCGGGAGTCAGTGAGCAATCTTCTTGGCTAAATAGCCGGCCTCCCGGAGCTCCGTGATGTTCTTCTTCTCAACGGAGGAGGCCATCCACTTGCCTCCAGCTCCGGATCCGGACATGATTGGAGTGCCTTCTCGAAAGAGGAAAAGCTAAATCTTGGGCACTAGAGCTCGAGGACGGAAGGGCTGAAGATGAAGAAGGGTGTGGGTAAAGGGAGAGTGTCCTTATTCCCTTATGAAGGTCGCGAATATCAAGAGCCTCCCCACTCGTCCTAAAAACTCGCCTATTCCCAAGGGTTGTATAAACGGCACGGTTGGGTTACCCATGCCCGCATTGATGAGAATCCTACGATAAGGGGACACGATCTCTGCTTTGATGAGACATGACAATGGGAACCGTGTCTCAAAACATGGAATGGCAGACGAAAAGCGGTTCGAAATTATGGCCGGACAGATGTAATGTCATGTTGTGAAAAGCTATCAGCAGATAGAACTCGTGCGAAAATATATATTCTCTCCGCGGTTGTGTGTGGTATGTGACAGGTCCGGATACTATCATCGCATCCGAAGACTATCTTGGAGTTCGGAGAAAGGGGAACCCGCCTTGCAATTTCAAAGACAATCTGCAAGCCAGACTCCTCGTCATTTAAAGCCAGGTTTAGGGGCTACTGAGGGAGTCCTGGACTAAGGGGTCCTCGGGCGTCCGGCCTGTTATCCATGGGCCGGACTGATGGGCTATGAAGACATGAAGATCGAAGATTGCACCGTGTCCGGATTGGACTCTACTTGGGGTGGATGGCAAGCTTGGCGACCAAAGATTCTTTCTTGTGTAACCGACTCCATGTAAATCCTAAATCCCGTCGGTGTCTATATAAACCGAAGGGGATAGTCCGGAAAGGACACTACATATACTCATTACCATATTCATAGGCTAGACTTCTAGGGTTTAGCCATTACGATCTCATGGTAGATCAACTCTTGTAATACTCATATTCATCAAGATCAATCAAGCAGGAAGTAGGGTATTACCTCCATAGAGAGGGCCCGAACCTGGGTAAACATCGTGTCCCCTCTCTCCTGTTACCATCCACCCTAGACGCACAGTTCGGGACCCCCTACCTGAGATCCGCCGGTTTTGACACCAACAATGATGGCCTTGATATTATATGGGTTGGCTTCACTTCCCCTTTCTGAAACTAGGAAGCCTAGGAATTTGCCTGCTGGAACACTGAAAATGTACTTGGCCGGGTTAAGCTTCATCTGGTAAATTCAAAGGTTATCAAACATCTCCTTGAGATCATCCAGCAGTGTTTCTTTTTTCAAGGACTTGACCATGATATCATCGAGGTAAGCATGTACATTGCACTCGATCTATTTGTGAAAACAGTTCTATACACAACATTGATTAGTATCCCTCGCGCCCTTCTACCAAAATTGCATGGACACATATCATAAAGCCCCAAAAGGTTTGATGAAGGATGTCCTCTCTTGATCTTCAACAACCATCTTGATCTGATGATATCCAGAGTAAGAATCCAAGAAACATAAACGCTCATGGTGAGCGGTTGAATCGATGATTTGGTCAATGCAAGGAAGAGCGAACGGGTCCTTTGGACAAGCCTTGTTAGGATCTGTGTAGTCAACACACATTCGCCATGTCCTGTTTTTCTTCAGAACAAGCCCTGGATTAGCCAACCACTCAGGGTGAAAAACTTCAATGATGAAACCGGCTACTAGGAGCCAAGCCACTTCTATGCTAATAGACTTGCATCTATCCTCGTTAAAAGAATAGAGATTTTTTGATAGGTTTCATTTTAGGATCCACATTAAGTTGGTGCTCAGCGAGTTCTCTCGGTACACCAGGCATGTCAGAAGGTTTCCATGTGAAGATATCCCAATTCTCACATATGAACTCGGTGAGTGCGCTTTCCTATGCGTTGTCTCATGGCCTCCTTTCTTTGTGCAATGTGACCTTCCCCTTGCTGAACCACAAGGGGCCCGTGGCACCATAGGTTTTCATGTCCACCCACTACAGAATGGCTATGGAAATGCAATAATAGGTAGGTATGGTGGCTATTTTGAGGAATATATAAGGAGGCTTATGTGTGATAGGGCGTATCATATCATGGGGTTTCGATGCATTGCCAAAGTTTGCACCACAACTCGTGGTGGGAAGGGGCAATGCACGGTACTGATGAGGTTAGCAAATTGCGGAAAGGTAAGAGTGCGCATAATCCATGGACTCACATTAGTCATAAAGAACTCACATAATTATTGCAAGATTTTATTAGCCCTCGAACCAAAGTACTACTAGGCATGCCCCTAGAGGGATAGATTGGTAGGAAAAGACATTCGCTCGTCCCCGACCGCCACTTACAAGGAAGACGATAAATAATAAATCATGCTCCAATTTCATAGGATAATGGGAGACCATACATGCATACTTTGGGAATCAGAAACCTAATCACAAATATTCTTACTTAAACAACAATTACTCACTAGCATGACTCTAATATCACCATATTTATTTCCCAAAACAAATGCAAGGAATCAAACTTCTCATATATTCCACGATCTTCATGAATAAAATTTATTATATCTGTCTTGAATACCCATCATATAAGGACTAAATTCGCAACCCAAGCAAATTGACATACCATTTATAATACTATCAAAATTATATAAGTGAAGCACGAGAGTTCATTAATTTCTTTAAAATATAACCACCGCCGTGCTCTAGAAGATACAAGTGAGCACTAGAGCAACTACCTAGCCCAAAAGATATAAGTGAAGATCAAAGAGTATTCAAATAAATTCACGATTAATGTGTGTCCCCATAAAAAGGTGTGGCCAGCAAGGATTATTGTGGCAAACTAAAAAGAAACTAAAGCAAAGACTCATATAATAAATGACGCTCCAAGCAAAACACATATCATGCAGTGAATAAAAATATAGCCTCAAGTAATGTACCGATGGATTGTTGACTAAAGAGGGGATGCCATCCGGGGCATCCCCAAGCTTAGTTGCTTGGTTGTCCTTGAATATTACCTTGGGTGCCTTGGGAATCCCCAAGCTTAGGCTCTTGCTTCTCCTTATTCCTTAGCCCATCAAAACTTCACTCAAAACATGAAAACTTCACAACACAAAACTCAACACAAAACTCGTGAGATCGATTAGCATAATAAAGCAAAAAACCACTTTAGGTACTGTTGTAAACTCATTCCAATTTTATATTTGTATTATATCTACTATATTCGAACTTCACCATGGCTAATACCCCCCCCGATACAACCCATATATTCATCAAAACAAGCGAACAACACAATGAAAACATAATATGTCAAAAACAGAACAGTCTGTAGTAATCTGGACTTTAGCCGAACTTCTGTAACCTCAAAAATTCTGAAATTTTAGGAAAATGTGGGAAATTTTTGTATGAATCTTCTGTAAAAATTGAAGAATTTATCGTGTTCCAGCAGAGCAGATCAATTCTGTTACTAGGTGCAAAAGTTTCTGTTTTCTCACAGAATCAAATCAACAATCTTCCAAATCATCCCCGAGGTCTTACTTGGCACAAACACTAATTTAAACTCAAGGACACCATCATGACAGAAGTATAATGGTACATTTGTTGAAAAATAGAAGAAAAAGCAAGAAAAACAAGAAAACATTGGGTTGCCTCCCAACAAGTGCTATCATTTTAAGCGCCTAGCTAGGCATATTGCATATATCTAGGTTTTTTCATCGTTGGTATTCAATTCCCGATTGCACATCCATACTTCCTTGGGCTTTTATTAGATTTATTAATGATCACACTCCTAGGTAGAAAATCAATAAATTTGTTTGTAAGAGTAGGTTCCTTAATCATATTGATAAAACTAGGGAAAATACTTATCATCTTAAGATCCTCGTTTCCTTTACTAGATGATCCACCCTTATTTTTCCAAACATAAATAAACTCAGTGGTTTTATTAGGAGTAAATTTTGGGGTTGTTTTGAGAGAAGAAAAAGGGGAACCCAAATTGCTAATAATCTCCTCCAACTTATCGATTCTTGCGGTACTCTGTTCTACCCTCTCGTTAATTATATGCTCCTTCTCCTTTAGCGTTTTAAAGTAATTTCAACCTTTGATGCAATTTGAGTAATATTATTATGATTCTTTCTATCCAAATTTCCAATATCCTATATGGTAGAAGTTTTATTCTCAATAATATCTAGCCTTCGCATCACATGTTCCACGGTTAATGTTTTCTTATTAATCATGATTGGTGGCGAACCCACCAAATTTCCCCATTAAAAGCATCCATAGGATGACTAGCCAAAAAAATATCCCCAGTAATATTATCCAGCACAAATCTATAACAAGTTGTAACACCCACATAAAAATTTCAAAGAAGAATGCTAGAAGAATGCTTACAAGTAGATCTATTCTGAGCATTGCAAATTCTATACCAAGCCTCTTTTAAATTCTCTCATCCCCTTTGTTTAAAATTTGGAAGCTCACTTTCCGGGGTGCATTCTACGAGAGAAGAACTAGCCATGATAACAAAGAAAGAAATCTAGCACACAAGCAAATAGGAAGCAAACACAAAGGCAAACAGAAAGAAGGCAAATAATTTTGTATTTTTCTGAAAATAATTAGAAGTGGGCGAGATGAAAATGACAAGAAAATGGAAAATAATGTAAATGCAAGAGAAGAGAGTTTATGATGGGTATTTAGTACGGCTGATGTAGATCCTCCCCAGCAACGGCACCAGAAATCCTTCCTGCTACTTCTTGAGCTTGCGTTGGTTTTTCCCTTAAAGTGGAAAGGGTGACGCATCAAAGTAGAGATAAGTATTTCCCTCAGTTAACAACCAAGGTATCAATCCAGTAGGAGGAACACACAAGTCTCCAATAGTTGTACCTGCACAAACAAACAAATAATTGCATCCAACACGACAAAGGGTTGTGAATCCCTTCACGGTTACTTGCAAGGATGAGATCTGATGGTGATAGATATAAAAGATAAGTAAATGTGAAATAAAATAAAAGGAAATAAATTGCAGCAAGGTATTTTTGTGTTTTTGATTTTTTATATCTAAAAGTAATATGATAAAAGATAGACTCGAGGGCCATAGTTTTCACTAGAGGCTTCTCTCCTGAAAGAAAGCATACGGTGGGTAACAAATTACTATTGAGCAATTGATAGAAAAGCACATAGTTATGACAATATCCAAGGCAATGATCATGTATATAGGCATCATGTGTGAGACAAGGAGACCGACTCCTCCCTGCATCTACTACTATTACTCCACACATCGACCACTATCCAGCATGCATCTAGTGTATTAAGTTTACAAGAATGGAGTAACGCCTTAAGCAAGATGACATGATGTAGAGGATAGATCCAATCAATATGAACAAAACCCATCTTTTTATCCTTAATGAAAACAATACAAATATGTGTCATGTCCCCTTTTGTCATTGGGATTGAGCACCGCAAGATTGAACCCATTACAAAGCACCTCCCCCATTACAAGAAAAATCAATCTAGTTGGCCAAATGAAATCAATAGATCGGAGATAAATGCAAAGCTATGTAAATCAAGCATAAAAGAGTTCAGAGAAGACTCAAATAATATTCATAGATAATCTGATCATAAACCCACAATTCATTGAATCTCAACAAACACAACACAAAAGAAGATATAATCAAATAGATCTCCAAGCATATCGAGGAGGACATTGTATTGAATATCGATGAGAGAGAAGAAGCCATCTAGCTGCTAGATATGGACCCGTAGGTCTATGGTAAACTACTCACACATCATCGGAAAGGGCAACAAGGTTGATGTAGAATCCCTCCGTGATCGAACTCCCCTATGGCAGAGAACCAGAAATGTTCCCCAGATGGCATCTCACGATGATGGAAACTTGCGGCGGCGGAAAAGTATTTTTGTTGTGCCTCGTGGTCTAATGAGAATATTTGGATATTTATAGAAGAAGAATTAGGTTTATAGGAGCTACGAGGGGGCCACAAGCTTGGGGGAGCCCCCCTTGGGCGTGCCCCCAAAGCTTGTCTTCGCCTAGTGGCCCTTCTGGCCTCCTCCCAAAGCTTCTATGGTGTCTTGTGGTCCAGGAAAAATTGTCAAAAAGTGTCGTTCCATTTGGACTCCATTTAGTATTAATTTTCTATAAAGACAAAAACAAGGGAAAAACAACAACTCACATTGGGCACTAGGTTAATAAGTTAGTCCCAAAAAAGTTTTAAAATAGCATAATAATGCATATAAAACATCCAAGATTGATAATGTAATAGCATGTAACAATCAAAAATATATAGATATGTTGGAGACGTATTAGTACAGAAGACAACTGTTGCTTGAGAAACTCGAAGGCCTTGTTGGCAGCATCACTCTAGACGAACTCATTAGTATTCTCCAGCAGATGATAGAGGCGGGTGGCCTTTTCCCCCGAGCCAGCTTATGAAACGGCTTAAAGCCGCCACACAACCCACCACGCGCTGGACATCATTGATATACGCTGGCTTGGCAAGTAACATGATGGCCTTGATCTTATGTGGGTTGGCTTCACTTCCCCTTTACGAAAATAGGAAACCTGGAAATTTGCCTGATGGAACACTGAAAATGCACTTGGCCGGGTTAAGCTTCATATGGTAAATTCGAAGGTTATCAAACATCTCCTTGATATCATCCAATAGTGTTTCTTTTTTCAAGGACTTGACCATGATATCATCGAGGTAAGAATGGACATTGCGCTCGATCTATTTGTGAAAACAGTTCTATACACAACATTGATAAGTATCCCTCGCGCTCTTCTAACCAAATGGCATGGACACATAGCATAAAGCCCCAAAGTGTTTTATGAAGGATGTCCTCTCTTGATGTTCAACAACCATCTTGATCTGATGATATCAAGAGTAAGAATCCAAGAAACATAAAGGCTCATGGCCAGTGGTTGAATCGGTGATTTGGTCAATGCGAGGAAGGGCGAATGGGTCCTTTGGAAAAGCCTTGTTAAGATCTTTGTAGTCAACACACATTCGCCATGTCCCGTTTTTCTTCAGAACAAGCACTGGATTAGCCAACCACTGAGGGTGGAAAACTTCAATGATGGAATCGGCTACTAGGAGCCGAGCCACTTCTTCGTCAATAGCCTCGCGTCTCTCCTCGTTAAAACAACAGAGATTTTCTGATAGGTTTCATTTTAGGATCCACATTAAGTTGGTGCTTAGCAAGTTCTCTCGGTACACTAGGCATGTCAGAAGGTTTCCATGCGAAGATATACCGATTCTCATATATGAACTAGGTGAGTTCGCTTTCCTATGTGCAGTCCATGCTAGTTACAATAGTAAACTGCTGGGACGAATCACCGGGAATGAAGTCAACCTGCTTAGTATCATCAGCTGACTTAAACTTGAGCAAAGGATCAGCCTCAGTAGTTGGATTCTTCCGAGGCATCTGTCGGCGTTCTAGGAACGGGGGTCCCAAGACTTGCCTGCCTGTAGCCCACAGCGTGGCTCCACAAGCGGCCCTGTACGACCCATCTTCACCAGCAAACATCCAAGACCCTCGCAAGGGGCCAAGCCTCGCGAGGCGGACGACGCAAGACCTCCTCGGGGGCGGCCTCAACAGGCTGGCTCGCGAGGGGTGGAGAGATCAAGGCGAGGGGCAACTCGCGAGGTTCTTGTGACGCAAGCCATGACGCCTGGGGCCAGGTGGGCGCCAGCGCGCAATGTCCTCGTTTCCTATTTGGTGCTAAAGGGGCAAGCGCAGACGAGGAGTCCCGAGGCATCAGGCAAATGTTTCCATATCGGTGCAACAAGACCAAGACCAGCAAGACGCCAGGACAAAGGTCACTGTGGAGCCCAAGACGGCGTCACCACCAGAGCCTTTGGCAGGCGAAGACTACTTTTGAAAGGATAGCTTGTACTAGCTATCTCCCTTTGAATTTTGCCATTGTGGGATCCCTTCCCGCTCAATATTTGGGAAGAGGACCAGGGCCTCTATAAGTAGGACTAGCCACCACCATAGGGAGGCATGTCATCTTGGACTAGATCCATTCCACCTAGGCCACCAGAAAAGTTCACCAAGCACAAGAACACCTCTCCTCGCGAGGCTGTTCTTCCCTTGTAATTGTTCATCCTCAGCCCAAGAGGCAATACACCACACCACACTGGAGTAGGGTATTAGACCACAACGATGGCCCGAACCAGTATAAATCTTGTGTCTCATGTTCTTTGGGTTCGTTGAGCTAGGCCGTGAGATCATAGAGTGTGTGAGCTAGAGAGGGGGAGAGATCTTTGTGTGCACCCTAGTGTTCGAACCTCAAGGGTTTTGCCGGAACCCGAAATCTGACATTTGGCTCACCAGGTAGGGGTGCGACAGAGCTTCTCTTCCCCAGGTAGGGGCCTTGTGGACTTCCTCGGCCAGGATCCCACCGAGGGTCGCCGTCTTCTGGTCCTCATCTGATATTGAGTATTCTCTGTCTTCAAAAAGATATGTGTGCCACCATGGATGTGCCTCCCAACCCTCGCCCAACGTGGTTAATGGTGTTGGAGACCATGGGCTCAAGTGTGGCGCGCTCCGCTGGTGTTGGGCGAGCTGCCCCGGCAAGGGTCTTGCCGGGGCCACTGAGCCTGCCCCGGGAAGGGTCTTTCCGGGGAACCTACTTCGTCCCTCTGCTCTTTGTGCTCTCGGCCTTGGCGTTGTCTTGTTTGCCTTGATGCTTCGGCTTCTCTCCGGCTTCCCTCCTCTGCCCTGCTAAGTGTGGCCGCGGCGCGTGGCTCTGACCGCCCACGCACATGTAAAGGGATCAAAAGGAGAGCCCCTACTTTTGAACACCGACACGAGCCCCCGGGCCTGGGCCATACATAAACGCGACGCGTTGTTGGGCTAGGCCTAGAACGGTGCGCGGGCAGGTGGGGCGGCTTTTACCGCACTAACTTCTCGTCCGCCGCGCTTCCCCACGACCCGCGTTGAAGGCGCGATCTGGAGGGTCGTGCGTTAGGTGGGGTTCATGCTTGGGGCGGTTTCCGCATGCATGCGTCACATTGTGGTCAATGGGAGAGGAGGCGGCTCGCGCCTTCCCCATAAAAGGAGGGAAGCATAGAGGCACGACCCATTTACTTGGATGGACTTGGGTCGTGGTCTTCAAGGCGCCTGCGCCCCATGACCACGGGGTGGGGAGCGGCCGCTTCGCCCATCCCTTTAATGCTGCTCGATCGCCATGTGCTCTTCATGCAGGTGGGAGGAGGTGGAGGCGGGATACCGGGCCGTCGCTGATTGGGGCAGCGGGCCGGTCCTGATTCCCTGCACCCGCAATGAACGGATTGGTCGAGTGGGGCGGCCGAGCCCAGCTACGCCCCTTTATAAGGAAGGGAGGGGGCGCCATTTCACACTCTTCCATCCCCCGTCTCCTTCCACTTCCGCTTCTTTATTCCACCCGCCATGGCGAGAGGAGGTGCTGGCCCTCCGATGGTGGCAGTGAGGGTTGCTGCTCGTCAGCGCGTTCCTCCTCTCCAAGTGCTCATGGCGGCAGAACTGGCAACGAGAGGAAGGGGGAGGGGGCGAGGCCGAGGTCGCCGTGGCGCTCAGGGGAGAGTAGGACGGGGCGGCGCATCGTCCTCGCCTCTGCCAGCAACGCCTCCCCCGATGGAGCGCCACGTCGGGGACCAGCCTCGCAAGTTCTTCATTAGGCTGCGTCGGCCACCGCATCGCCGCCTCCGTCTCCCTACTGCATTCGCTCGGGAGATGGAGCTCGATCCACCCCAGACCCTCTGGTTGCACAGGAAGGGATGCGGGAGCGGCGGCACGCGGGTCGACATTGACTTCCCCGCTCCTCACGTCATGTAACTCCACCGCGGATGGAAGACGTCCACTCGCATCCATAGCTTGACGGCGAGGCTTGTCCTGTACTTCAAGTTAATGGAGGGCAGCCTGCTCTCCATCAAGGTCTTTGAAGATTTCGGAACTCACCTGAAGTGCCGTGTGGAGAGCTCCTCTGATGATGAAGATTCCCCTTCAAGCGGGAGCGATGAGGAGGACAGTGACAGCAACGACGAGAGTGTCGAGCTGGGTCACGTCGACCCCGTCTCTGACTGACCGTGTCGCCCCGCCCCATGTCGTGCGGCCTGCCGAGGGCCTTCCCCATCAAGCTCTCCATCGGGGCGCTCCTCGTTGTCTCCTTGGGCGGCTGGCGTAGGAGGGACGGACGAGGCGAAGAAGGCGGGTGGCGGCCGTCAAGTTAGAGTATGCGGGCACCGATGCCTTCGCCGCGTATTGCTGGCCCTCTGCCTCATCTTCCGGCTCCTTCCCCCGCACCAAGATGTTCTCTTGGTGCCTTCTGCTCCTCGCACCTCGCCTAGGCGTTCTTTTTTCCCTCCTGCTGTCTTGCTCCACCTTCTGAGGAGAGGGACAAGAAAAGGATTACGGGCACCTTATTTCTTTTTTTGCAAGCCTGCGGGCACTTGTTAATTTGAAGACTTGTAATCCCCTTGCTCATGTTTTTGATTCCGTATGAACTGTACCTGTATGGGATGTTTTTAGTGAAAAGGGTGCTTGCCGGGTTATTTGCGCGTGAGAGAGGCCCATGCCAAGGATGAATCCTTATTATTTTTAAGGTAAACATTGTCGCCCTGCAACAGGCCTTGCCATTTCCCTACTCCAGTCGACCATTCTCGCGCTCTCGACAGAGGCAGGGGCAAAATAGGGTTAGGCCCCTCGTTCATCTCCTTGCCACCGCGACTACTACCAAATTCTGACCCAGGAGGTAGCTCTCGGGTACAGAAAAGGGGGAGCACAGTGGTTTCAAGAACACAAACAAGGTTTCGCATATCCTAGTTCTATACGGAAATGCACAACAAGGGGATGAAAGACTTATCTGAATCCACAGCCCCCGGTAACCCTAGGCTTGCTGTGGTTGGACCCTCGTATCTTCAGCTCCAGGCAGCCTTGCCCTGCCAGGGTCGGAGCGCCGATTCGTTCTCCTTTTCCCAAGCGGCTCAGTAGAAGCGCCCTGCAAACCAAAGAGAACAGAAAGACGCACACTCGACCTCTAAGCTAGGGGTTAGTCGCCGTTAAGCACTACCGACCCTACCGAGGAAGAGACTTAACATAGCATGCATGCTATAGCTTAGTTCGCCAGCGCTTCATTTATTTATGCTCAGGGTTTGTGCCTGGCTCTGTACAGAGGGTTACATGCCTTGCCAGCAAAGCTTGTACAAAAGGTGGCTTGCCGGGAGCCCGGCAAGCCGCGTCTTATGGGTAAAACTTGCGAAGATGCTCGATGTTCTAGGAGTTTCTCGCTTGGATGGCATCTTCGGTCTCCAGGCGGACTGCGCCGGGCCTAGTGACTCGTATTACCCGATAAGGGCCTTCCCACTTTGACATCAACTTGTTGAAATTCTTGGCCGACTAACATGCCGAAGAACAAGGTCGCCTTCCTCAAAGCTTCGGGCATGAACCTTGCGGCTATGGTAGCGGCGCAAGGCTTGCTGGTAGCGTGCTGCTCTCACAGCCGCCCGAAGACGGTCTTCCTCAAGGAGCGATGCGTCGTCTTGCCGCAACTGCTCTTGCTCAAGCTCGTCATAAGCGAGCACTCGAGGTGACCCATATATGAGTTCCGTGGGGAGAACTGCTTTTGCCCCGTATACTAGGGCAAAAGGTGTTTGGCCGGTGGCTCGATTTGGCATCGTCCTGATCGACCAAAGAACCGCCGGCAACTCATCAATGCATCGTCTTCCGCTCTTGTGCAGCCTGTCAAAGGTCTTCGTTCTCAAGCCTTGCAACACTTCAGCATTTGCCCTCTCCGCCTGGCCATTGCTCCGGGGGTGTGCCACGGAAGCAAAATAGACCTTGCCGCCCACGTCTTGGATGTACTGCATGAAGGTGTGGCTTGTGAACTGCGTGCCGTTGTCAGTGATGACTCTGTTGGGTACACCAAAACGGCAGACTAGCCCCTTGAAGAACTTGACGGCTGACTGTGTTGTCACCTTCCTCACTTCTTCCACCTACGGCCACTTTGTGAACTTGTCGATCGCAACGTACAAGTACTCAAAGCCCCCGACAGCACGGGGGAAAGGGCCCAGTATGTCGAGCCCCCAGAACGAGAATGGCTAGCAGAGAGGGATTGTTTGAAGGGCTTGAGCTGGTTGTTTAAGCTTCTTTGAATGGAACTGACACGCTTCACACTTGGTTACTAGTGTCATTGCATCCTGGAGGGCAGTGGGCCAGAAGAAACCCTGCCAGAATGCCATGCCGGCAAGGGCCCTCATCCCTATGTGGGAGCCACATATGCCTCAGTGTATCTTTGCCAACAGCTCCAGTCCTTCTTCCCGAGGGAGGCACTTCAATTTCACACCATTCAGGCTTTTTCTGTATAGGATGTCATTGATGAACTGGTACATGGCAGACCGACGGGCTACTTTGTACGCTTTTTCCTGTTCGATTTTCCCTTTGTATGTTTACCCTACGTTAAACGAGTAGGCTTGTCGGCATGTAAACCCAGGGCGGCACCTTGAGGATGGATCCCCAATGGCCTGCCGGGTGTGCTTATTGTCGAGCGAACCACCTTACCGCTCTCAAAGCGGCCGCTCGAACTGTCCAGCTTGACTCGAGTCAGAAAAGAGAGTATTGCCGATTGCGGGAGGCAACCCTTCCACTCTCAACGTGGCCACTTGAGCTGTTGAGCGGACTCGAAACTGAACAAGGGCATTGCCAATTGTGGAAGGACCCCTTTGCGTGTAGGCTTTCATACATAGGGCAGGACCTTCGAGGACAATGATCTCACATATAAAAAGGAAATTGCTTAAAGTTTCAGATGACTTAGCTTTCCTGTTGCCGCACCGGCTTCTTCCGCGCTTGCAGGCGGCGGCATCCTCCTGGCCGTCCTTTTCTCTGGAAGACATGGCGACGAAGAACTGCTAGGCTCACTGCTAGACCAGATTCTCACAATAGCGTGCCCCCTACCTAGCACGCCAAAGATATCAATGGGAAACGAAACCTATGGGATCACAAGAATCCCTACTACGGTTGCCGGGGCGCGGGGTCGTGAGAAGAGCACAAAGATCGTTTACCCAGGTTCGGGCTGCGAGGATGCGTAAAACCCTAGTCCTACTTTGGTGGATGTATTGAGTGTTCTTTTGCTCTGGAACTAGCTATGGTGGCTGTGTAGTTCAAAAGAGCCAAATCACCCTCCAGTACGCCATAGGCCTCCTTTTATAGTCGAAAGGGGCTGCCACAGTGGCACACAAGAGGTGGAAAGGCCTACAGTACCACGAGCTTATCACCCATATTATAGGACAAGAAGCATTTAATGCATCGCTTAGGTGTCCCTTAACTTTATCAGGGACGGGAACGAGGCCCGTCCCGTCCGTCGTCGCTCCTCCTCGCTCCGACATTCGCCCGGGATAGCGATGCATGCAGTGCCATGTAGACAGGTAGGCAGCTAAGGTGGCGCGGTGGTAGGGCCTTCATGAAGGTCCGCACGCCGCCACGCAGGTGCCTGCTGATTTGGCCTGGAAGTCGCATGTTGCCACACAGGTGCCTGCCCACCTGGTTGGGCTGGCAGCCGCATGCGAACGGCGGTGGTAGTCTTGGCTGGTACGGGTCTGGCAGTGGCCCTGCTGATGCCCTCGACAAGGGTCTTGCCGGGGGCCCAACAAGGCACTTTGCTGCGGCGTTGCCATCATCCCCGGCAAGGGTCTTGCCGGGGGCCTTGCTGACATCCCCGGCAGGGGTCTTGCCGGGGGCCTTGTGGACTTCCTCAGCTAGGATCCCACCGAGGGTCGCCGTCTTCTGGTCCTCATCTGATATTGAGTATTCTATATCTTCACAAAGATCTATATGCCACCATGGAGGTGCCTCCCGAGACCTGGCCCAACGTGGTTGATGGTGTTGGAGACCGTGGGCTCAAGGGTGGCGTGCTCCGCTGGTGTTGGGCGAGCTGCCCCGGCAAGGGTCTTGTCGGGGCCGCTGAGGCTGCCCCGGGAAGGGTCTTGCCGGGGAACCTGCTTCGTCCCACTGCTCTTTGTGCTCTCGGCCTTGGTGTTGTCTTGTTTGCCTTGATGCTTCAGATTCTCTCGGGCTTCCCTCCTCTGCCCTGCTAAGTGTGGCCGTGACGCGTGGCTCTGACAGCCCGCGCACAAGTAAAGGGGTCAAAAGGAGAGCCCCTACTTTTGTACACCGAAAGTGGGCGGGGGTTGAGCCCTCGTGTTTGCTGCTTCTGCCTCTCGCATAGCTCAAGCTGCATCAACAATCACCTAAGCGTCCGATATCAC
The DNA here is from genome assembly GCF_003073215.2 of Triticum urartu. Lineage (NCBI taxonomy): Eukaryota > Viridiplantae > Streptophyta > Magnoliopsida > Poales > Poaceae > Triticum > Triticum urartu. The sequence continues at coordinate 229,591,251 of NC_053025.1, forward strand.
CAGTCGAGGCGGGTCACACGGTTGTTCATGCTGTCGACGTGCACTAATGGTTACTATAGCACTTACTACAGTTATCATATCAACTCTAAGTAATAACATGCGTTGTTATAAAAATCCTGGAAATGAGAGTAACATATAGCAATCATGAGGTTATACTCATAATATCTATTCTAACAATCATTAGATGTCAATTGTTCTCATATCAACTCTAACAATAACATGTGTGGTCATAAAAATCAAGGAAATGAGAGGAACATATAGCAATGATGTGGTTATAGACATACTATAGGCCTGTTCGGATTCCCTCCTCCTCCCCAACTCCGCAGCGGGAGCTGGAGGAGCCGTAGTTTGAAATCATGGAGTGGGGAAGGAGGCGCTCTACAGATTCTCAGATTTCACGTAGCGGGAGAATTACCGAACAAGCCTATATATTCTAAATTTGTAACAATGAACAGGCAGTCGTATTCATAAGGTAAAGATGAGATGAGATAGAACAATTACATGACGATAGATTCCACCAGTATAGGCAGACAATCTGTGCGTCGACCACGTAAACAATGCCATCATGCACTATGGCATGAGACAGAAATGCTGGCTGAAGAGGATTGACGATGAGCCATAACCATGTATGGCGACCGGATTCCAGATAGACTAATCCCATGTTGAACACGACAATGAGCTTGTAATCCATGTAGTCTTCTGATGGTGTGGGCACTTTGCAGATTAAAACCTTCAGCAAATAGAGGTCGAGCGCAAAGCTCGATGCGTCTCGTGCGTAGTAGGCAGGAGTGTCCGGCGGGCCGCGAGGCTCGATGGCGGCGGTATCCAATGATGGAAGGGTGATCTCTCGCTGGGTGTAGATATCCACGAGACGCCATGGACTATAGGATTGGTGGATGAGGACGATCTAGTTGGCCTTCATGCCCACCCAGTAGTGGCCACGCATGAAGGGCAGGTGGATGGGTAATGGTAGCATGTCGAGGGGCACCACGGCAACCTCCATAGGATCGTCAAGTCGGTGTTTGGGCCACATGCAAGGATCGGGCATCAGCAAGGAGGGTGTCTTGAAAAGAGTCGGCCGGTTGCAGATGAGTAGACGGTACAAAGACACCGAGCAAGCGGCCAGACAGACGGTGCTGAGCAGGTCCATACGATTACAGATCTGCTCCAAGAGAACATCGGGGAGGTAATTCCAATTGCGGCTCTGCGTGTCAGTCGATTCTGCCATAGGGTTTTTTAGGTCATTGAGTGACTGGGGTTTTCAGTTCCTGCGAGCCAGCGGGGAAGTGGAGTCGGGCGGGCGAGCGAACAAGATGCTGTGTGTGGCCAAGCAGTGAGCTGGTGGATATGGTACGCGCGAACTACCAAGGAAAATGGCGCGGGTGGGCGAGCAGTGAGCGCGGGGAAATGGTGTGCGGCCGATGATGGGAAAGATAAGACGAAGAAGAAGAGAGGAGGAAGAAGAGTGAAAGACGGGGAAGAAAGTGCATTAAATCTCAATTCTACTAGTACTACTACCAGGATATACCGTCCTTCGGAGTGTAAATAGTTACGCCGATGACATGTGGGTCTACCTCAAGAGGGCCCATATGTTAGTTAATGGAGGATAGAGGTGCGTAGTCGTATTTGCAAAAGCATGCTCCACTAGCAAACATGATGGCAGTACTAGGTAAGGCTGATTTAGTAACAACCAACACGCTGGTTCAGCTTATTAATTAAGTGTCCCATCTGCTACAGCGTGTATTGTCACTTCACTATGAAGAGTAGTTGAATAGTTCTCTTTGACCGAGATGGGGAATAATGGATCGTGAAGACTTCATATCTACAATATCCCTATGCCTATACGCTTAGGTCCCTCCCAATGCTCCGCCTTGTACATGTGCTAAGGCTGCTTGTAATGGGAGTATAATAGGTAGTATCATCCGTGCCAACTAAGCAATTTTGATGAGGTGGCATAGAATTAAATGAAAAAGGAGAGGCTTGGTTATCATATCATGATACCGTATCATATTAAATGATGTGCTATTTTGTGTCATGCATGGCAATAAATGTAGTCATCTACGCATTATGGATGAAGTATCATAAACTAGTATCAGTACATGATACTCCCCATTACAACAAGCCTAAGGCTTCCATGTAGGCAAAAATTCTGATGTGGGAAGGTAATTAAGAGGAGAGAGATAAGTGTGGCGACCCTAGAAATAAGCGCGAGAACCTAGACAAAATACTTAAATGTAAGAATCCCACCAATGCATGAAGAACTTTAGTTACAAAATCATTAAATAAAGGGTGCTTATCACCAACAAGTTAAGCACCTATGCATTGGGAGCTTTAAGTTGCTAAAGTTTATAATGTGCTTAGCACCCCATGTAAGCACTGATGCATTGGAAGTAGCCCCATCCTATCCAACAAGATGAAACATTGGCCAAGGCACCCGGCGCCAATAATGTAGGAGTACTAGTAGTACTACCTCCTTTCCGGTTTATAGGGCTCAATTCAAAAATCTCATCAACCAAGGTAGATGATGAGTCGTGGAATAATTTTTGTATTTTGCAAAAACACTCAATTAATGAACTCGTTTTCCTCAAAAAATTATGTTTACCAATGCATTATTTTTGTGTCAAACTTTGACCATCTAATCCCTCCATCCAGGTGAAATAAGTCATCTTTGGTTGTGCACCGTGACCAAGGAGGGAAAAACAAGAGAATTTAATGTTTACTTGCTACTCCCTCCGTTCCTAAATATTGTCTTATTAGACATTCAAATGGAATACAACATATGGATGTATGTAGACATATTTTAGAGTGTAGATTCACTCATTTTGCTCCATACATAGTCACTTGTTGAAATCTCTAGAAAGATAAATACTCCATATTTGGGAACAGAAAGAGGCTTTTACTCCGTATTTGTGAACAAAGGGTGTATCACCATATGGAGGGAACAAAGGAAGCTTGAAATATGAACATGTCAATCGGAGGGAGTAAAAGCCGCATGCATGCATGCTTGCATGCAACATGCAACACTCACACCTACACATGGACACACACAACACTCACGCACCCATGCGGCACACAGCACACGACTCAACACACACACTCACACTCAAGTGATCGACCTAGTCCCTACGTCCGTGAAAGACTGTACATTTAGAGATTTACACATTGACCAGGGCATAATTAATGCCCAAAAGTAGTAGACTTATGTGTGCATGCGACCTTTGAGAGAAGAAGATTAAATGAAGGTTGTTGCATGATGTAATTAAGGATAGACATGTAGCCTATAGCTAGAGCAAAAGTTGGTGCATTAGTCAATCAATATCGATTTTAGATTAAAGGCTAACACTGGTGCGCGTTGGTCCTAAACAAACAGTTTTTAACCCCTTTCTGCGAGGGCATTTGGAATTGTCGCCAAGTGAGTGGGGGCGATAGGGGGTCCTTCCCACATGACCAGAAACCATTGGGGATATGGAGCAGTGATCCAGAGGCCTTCCAAAACGTAATCGTGTGCAATGCACCACACACTAAATTCGTTCGCACGTGTGGTATCGGTGATTAAGTGTTTCTAATGACGCAGTGAAACCGTACGGTCTGTCGTAACGAAGCATTTGGGAAAAAGTATGTAAGGCACACGAGCCACATATGAACAGTGTGCGATTTGTGCCCCATCGCACATGAGTTTTCTTTGAAACCCGTCTGCCATGCTAGACTACATCGCACACTTTTTCCAATAATTACCGTCTGCGATAATGTTCTATCACAAACGGTTCAGGAGACCCCTTGCAGACATTCAAGTGCTGCTGACCGTTTGTTATTTGTTAGGTATCACCGACGGTTGCTGCAAGAGTGACGTGTGCTTTTCGTTTGGGATCCCACACGCTTCGTGAAAAAATTACGACTGGGATTCTATTTTGCATTGGGCACGATTTACTCGCAGTTCTCATGTGTGATAAGCGATATCACAAACGGTTTCGGAGAACCTATGCACACGTAGTAGCGCTGCAAATCGTTTGTAATCTGATGTGTATCACCGACGGTTCCGCTATGGTTGATGTATGATTTCCACTGTGGATCACACACACTCATTTAGTTGAACCGTGTGCGGAGAAATTGCCACGTTAAAACAAAAATATCCCATTTTGAATCAGCATGCAAAAAGAAAATTCTCCACTATATTCAATTGAACAAATAACCAAAAATATCCCATTTTGAATGGGCACACAAAAAGCAAATTCGCCACAATATTCAATTGAACAAATAGTGTCCACAGGAAGAACATTCATCAGATTTCGCAACAATTGCAATTCAACATTTGGTTGCTAAATTCCAATGATTTGTCCACACATATATGCATTACATAATTAATCATAGTGTATGAAATACGAAGACCTCATAAGATGGAAAACAATGGATCCATGCGTTATATGTTTAGCGGCTAACTCTAACTCAATGTTTCAGGAGAAGTCATGCTGAAGTCTTCATTATCACTAGTGGGATTGATGTAGTGATCCAGGAAGAAGTCGCTAATAAATCTCTGAACCATCAGCAATTCACCAGCCGGGAGCGGTTCAGGGGTCCTCGGTTTTAAGATGAGCTGCAGTATTTTTAAGATCAGAATGTGCCATGTGAATGGAGTAGAAGATATTAATTAAGATAGACTTACTAGTACTAATTTGCGAGGATCGTCACAACTATCAGCAGATTTGAAAATGGAGATCATGTGTCTGCAAGCATAGTATCGACAAAGGTTGGTCCCTACTTCTTGCTGAGGACACTGAAATTTTTTGTACAAAATTAGTCATGTATTTGTCCTGTTAGGAACAACCTAACCCGTGTTAGATGTATTATTTTTTCTTTGGACAAAATAGAAAGAGGTTATTTAGAAGCTTGAGCATTTGACTAGCGTAAGGAAAGGTATTTGCAGACTGTTGGATAAATTTTCCGAAAATAACGGATTTCAATGTGTTACCGGAGAAACGATCCCGTGCTGCACGGGTTGTTCCATCTTGAACAGGTTCTCTGGTTTAGTTTTCCACAATGCGAGCACACTACAAATGATGATGAATTTTGACCACATCAATTATTGAACCAGATATGAATGCAAATTAATTTCAACATCATAGAATTCAATACCTATCCAAGAATTGTTGAATATGCGTCAGATCCTAAGCGTTTGTTGACTCTCTAAGAGAATCGATGTAGTAAACTATGTTCTTGTTTGGAATAATGAATACCAATATCCAGTGATTGCTACATATTAAGGAAGACATGAACTTACGAATGATGTCGAAATCTGAAAGACAATCAGTGTATGCGTGGTTGTTTACTTGACTTACCGTTCATGATATGGCCAGAGAAATGATCATGCATGGGACGTGTTTTCAAAGATACGGAGGATCGTGTTAACGGCCCAGTCCCGTCGGTTCTTACCATCTAATGTTGTGCCATTTGCTAATGCAGGATCTATGAAATACACACTCTCCCTTATTCTTCTCCGCGCGTTTAGTCCCTTGAGAGGAATAAAATGCAGTTAGTTGTTTATCATTTACAACCTTGTATGGAGAATTTGATTAGAGTTTGTTAAGTACTTACAAAATCAGGCATCTAACAAGAGTGGCATCGAGCACGTTGAAGTTAAAAAGAGATGTAAGTCCTCAAAACTCACATTGATGGAACCAGCATCGTGTCGGAAATGATCTTTATTGTAGTGGACTAGCAAAGCATGATAACCTGCTGACTTTTGATCCATGCAATATTCATGTAACTCGTGGCAACTGGAGTTGCACTCATCAAAGTATTCGCCAACAAGAAATCGCTGGCCATGGATGTAATTGCGTGCTTCAAGTACGTCTGCTTTCCTTTTAGCAAGCAACAATTCTACTTCTTCATCATCCATGGCATCAGAAATAATATTACTCCCTGATTCAAACAAGCTGCTGTTAATTTGGTTCTAGGCGATGAGTGCTTTAAGTAAGAGGCAATCGTTCTATTTCCACTTCACTCTCCCGCTTCCCTTCCTCATGGTCATGGTTGTAGCCTTTTTGTCCACTTCCTTCTTGGTACTTGAAGCATTTCTAGCAGAATGTCTGGTTGCATGCAAGGTAGACTGCCGAGTAGACGGTGAAGCTTGGACGGACTTCTTAGCAGATGGTTTATCTATGCCAGACCACTGAGCTGGCGGTGCTGCTGTGATGGACTACTGGGTTGTAGGAGCAGAGACATCAGACTGCTGACCATGCGTTGAAGCTATGTTGGGTTTCTGTGCAGGTGGTGCCAACTTGTCGGTGTGCTGAGGAGGCCGTGCCAATGCATTGGTTTGCTGAGCAGGAAGTGCTGACGCATTGGTATGCTGATCACGCGCCTGCGGACCGACGGACAGATGAGCAGTCGGTTCTAGACCTACAGACTTCTGAGCAGGCGGTTCCGAAGCATTAGACTGCTTAGCAGTCTGTTCCACCAGGTTGGTATGTTGAGCATGTGCTGCAGCTGGGTCTCCGCCCGCTGCTTCAGCGGCCGGCATCTGGACCGGTGGTGTGTCATCAGCAGTTGTAGGCCTTACCACTGGCTGCTTTGGGGCGGCGGATGACATGGCCTGTATGCCACAAAGTCGGGCCAGATGATCACAGGTTGATGCATTAGCCCGCGGGAGCTACTGTGGCAAGGAGAGAGTCACCGGTTGAGGGGCGGCAGTGATTGCTCTTGGTGGGGCTTCAGGAATCTCATCGACGAACTCTATTTCCTTTTGTGGCCACTGTATGTGATGTAACAGTGTTTCCCCCAAGGTCCTTTGCTCATTGAAGTCTCCTAGGACATTCTTCAGGGCAAATTCATTGAATCCAGGCTTTACATCAGTCACATAGCACTTCACATAGCCCGGCTTTAATGACACATTGTCCAAGAAGAGCCATCTTCCAAGAAGGGTGGGCAAACACAGGCTATTGCACATTTTAATGTACCTTCATAATGTGTAAGCACGCCCTTCAGTCTGTCTTTCATTCCAGATAGATCAGATATAGCATCATCAAGAGCAGCTGCAGTCTCAGTGTCGCTGGGGTTAGTTGATGCACATCTTCTCTTATGCGGTGTTGTCACGCAATAAGCAGCATCATCCATGCCCGCCTCCCCTCCCATCTGCTGGCTATCTGTCTGTGTTAGAGTCTTCTGCATCATCATTGACTCCTCAACATCCTTTCGAATAGCCGGATAAATCTCCTTCCTCATCTTTTCAAACAATGCATTCTGCTTCATTTCACTCCTCGCTTTTTTCATGCTGAGCCTCTCTTCTTTGCTGAGTGTGAAAGCCCTCTTGTGCGGGACATTAACACCTATACCCGTTGCAAGGCCAGGGGGCTCTTTTGTCTCCAGAGCAATGGACAGAATGTCACATGGCCCCGAGTTCCTGTAGAACCTTCCAGGGATTTTGGAAGCCTCTACCATCACTTCATACAGTTTGGCGTCAAGTGTGTTTTCAAAGTAATAAGTTCCATCATCATGCCTCTTTGCATGTGCCCGCAAATAGTCTCGGGCGCGTTCGCCCCTGATTTCACTAAAAGCCGGATTCCCACCCGCCGCTACTGCTTCTTTGTTCTCCTGTTCCCATATCAGTTTCATGCCGTAGTATCCTGCCACACCCATATGGTGGGGGTGTATGTTCTTCTTTTGAAGTTATGATTGCTTGAAACTCTTCTCAGCAAACTCTGGAGTTGCCCTAACCTTTTTGAATTCCGCCTAGTCTTCCTTTGTAATTTGGGGGTATGCGGGGATTGGGTCTTTGCCTTCACTCAAGTACTTCTTGTACAGCATGTGCTTCCAATTTCTCCAAGCATCCCTAGCCTTCTTCAGTGCAGCGTGTTCCACCTGCATTCTCCACTGCTCTGGAACGTTGAAGTGATCCATGATCTCCTGGACTATCCTTCACCTTTTTCTGTGTGAGCCTTCCGAAACCCTGGCAGATTAATGTTGAGCCTTGCCATGCCAACAAATCCACACACACACTCCTGAACCTCATGCGTGCTTTATCTGGTTTAGTTGGAGCCCAGGAATTTAAATCAATCTCGGTAACTTCATATACACCTTTAGGCTGATGTGTGGGCTTCCTTGGAGTGTTCCTCCGTGTCCTAACCGGAAGGCTAATTGCTGCAGCTCTATCCCATTCAAGACTACTTGATCCCTCACAATCTGCTGAAGACCTGGGGTAGTCCGAATTAGATGAAGATACATGGCCTGAATGAGTGTTGTCGCTGCTACTCGGCATCTACAGAGAACACATGCGAAACTCAGGAAAGGAGTATAAGCATAAAACTAACAACTTGGTATCAAGCTTTCTAAACATGCCATGCAATAATTCAGAAAATGTACAGCTAATTTGTTAAGTTTGTGTGACTCGGGTGCCCGTGATCTGTAGTAAGGAAGGTAGATAATGAACATATATATCCTCTCCATTATTTTATAGCCAATTTGGGGACATACAGAACGAAATTGGAAGAGGGATTGCAAGGAAATATGCCTCACCACGATGGAGAGCGGTAACTAACATGCTTCTTAATGCAAACTCGGTCGGACCACAAGAGAGGCGAGGGTTACTGCATCGATATGCTCAAGGGTGGATGGCGAGCAAACGAAGACGGCGAGGCGCGGTCCCCCGCGTGTTGGGAACGGCAGTGGAGGTAGGCTTGACGCCGAACAGCGGGAACATGGCCGGGGTGAGCACGACGGCGCCGGAGAGGGTTCTGCTATGGATCTGGGTGAGGGGGGACTGGCAAAGGAGATTGGGGGGGTGTTGGAGGCTAGGTGAAAAGGGTGAAAAATATCCCTGGTCGCCGCGCGCGGGGAAATGCCTATGCAACCGGTTGCCTCTAAGCACTCGTGTGCACAAACAGAATAATTTCATTTGAAATGAAGACGTACTAATTTTAAATTAATACATGAGTTCATCGTTTTGCCTCTAAATTTTTCGCACGTAAACTAATCACAATTTTACCACGGGTTTAATTTGCTGGCGCATTTCAGGTCTCGTGTGCTATATGTAAGACATTTTTTGGCATTTACCGTGCATGTAGGCATATAAATCAATTCCTAGCCGGACCGCATTTCCTGTCGAAAGGGATGAGGATTTCCGTTCGATCTAGGAGCATCCAACGGTGTAGACGTACGATCTGTGGAGTTTGGGTTCTGGCCAATCAGAACGCATGACTCAGATCGCGCGTGTGGCAGAGTGGTGGGGGTGCACCGGCCACGGTTTAGTGGACACACGACTTTTTGAAAACATTTACATTACCTAACATCGTATTTTTGTTCGAATTAAAACATGATTTCATCGTTTCACCTCCAATTTTGCACCACTTTGTGTCATGCATGGTTATTAATAAGGAACCTAAGATACTAACTTATGATACTATGCATGCGTGCATTACGGAGGTATTGCCGATCATATACTAGTATCATGCATATATACTCCCTCCTTTCCGGTTTATAGGCTTATCTCAAGATTTTAGTTTTTCCATTTTATAAGGCTCAATTTGGTTGTTCCCCATCACATGTCCAGATTCCACGGTGCATTAAATCATTGCATGCAAGTATTAAGATAAGGTTGACCAATGCATGTAGTTTATATATGCATGCATGTATTGCAATTTATACATTGGAAAACATAAATTTTTGAGGCAAACAATTGGGTGTTTTTGCAAAATACAAAAAGTATTCCACCACTCACCAGCTACCTTGGTTGGTGAGATTTTTGAATTGATCCCTACTCCCTCCTTTCCGATTTATAGGGCTCAATTCAAAAATCTCACCAACAAAGGTAGATGGTGAGTGGTGGAATACTTTTTGTAGTTTGCAAAAGCACCTAATTAATGCTCTTGTTTTCCTTAAAAAATTATGTTTGTGAATGCCTTAATTGCAATGCATGCATGTATAAAGTACATGCATTGGTCAATTTTCTCTGAATTCTTGCATGCAATGATTTAATGAACCTTGGAATCTGAACATGTGATGGGAAACAACCAAATTGAGCCTTATAAAATGGAAAAACTAAAATTTTGAGATAAGCCCTATAAACCAGAAAGGAGGGAGTATAAGGCTGGTTGTAATGGGGAGTATCATATATATATATATACTAGTAGTATCATGCATATATATGATAGTGTAGCTAGGATACTACTTCGGTAATGTATAGTACCATAAGTTAACATGTTAGGTTGCCTTACTAATTGTCATGCATCACACAAAGTAGTAGTACAACATTTAATATGACACGGTATCATGATATGATACCACATCCTCTCTTGTGTGCCACATCATCCAGAAAGTCTAGTTGGCATGCAAGATACCGCTTATGATAATACCATTACAACCAGCCTAAACCAGAAAGGAGGGAGTATGAGACAAGCCACAATGGAGACTAGTACACTAGTAACATACACATATCCCTAGACTATACATGTTAGTACCTTCATAGTGGGTAGTAACATAAGTGTAGTTTCATGCAAAGCTTCATTTCTTAGGTTACAGACTCATATTGCATTGGGACATGTGATGCTACTGAAACTATCTCTCTCCCCATTAACTTATTGCCACATAAGCAAGTTTACTGAGTTGGAGTCAGTGTTACTGTTGAAGTTACTCCCACTGTGGCTAGTCGTCTATGATATACTAGCTACCTCACTAAGAGCATGGTTAATAATACATCCAAGGGTCGGTTATAATAAGTTGCCATGTCACATATAGCCAACCTCTTAGTGGGCATGTACAATAATAAGTTTTATATACGTACTACAATAGTTGGCCCACCTTACATCCTCACAAAGTGTCTTGGGTCTCGTGTTGTAGCTGGCTCTACTAACCAAGAGCCCGCTTCTCTTCTATTTCCTCCAACTAATAAGCACATATATATTATTCAATTCCTTATAGCCAGACTACGCACAGTGGGAGTAACATAGGTAGTAACATCACACATATCTTGATAAAATAGATGATGTGGTAAGCAATAAATGAAGAAATGGAGGAAAGTGGATATGTGTGATGTTACTACCTATGTTACTCCCACTGTGGGTATAGTCTTACTATAGTACTTCCTCCATTTTTGTATACAAGGCCACAAACCGATATTACAGGTACCAAGGTGGAAACTAATGGTCATTTAAGCAATGTTGCAAACTAGTCTTTTCCCCTCGCTTGACGTAACATAGACTAGTAACATTCTATGTTACTACCCATTGTGGCTAGTCTTATGTCACTCTATTGTGTACTTACTTGATGTAATGCATAGTATCATAGAGTAGCTAGTATCATATGTAGCACTTATTTATATTGTAATGCATGACACATAGTTTATTGATATGATACTTAGCCCTCTCTTTCTTCATTTAATTAATTCTATGATAGCTCATCAAAATTGCCTAGTTGGCATGCATGATGCTAGCTATGATACCCCCTTACTATCATCCTAGCAAAGGTGTACAGATCATTTGTGCATCACTTTGTGAGTTTTCATCCATTTGTTCGAGAAGCAGGGAGAAGTTTCAAACATTTCGGCCGCGAGCTGCGGCCACTGGCGTAGGCCTAGTTGGTATTTTAATTATAGAAAATTCAGATGGAGTTCAGACATCATCAAAATTGATGTGTGCCTGTGGCGTGCTCTCACGACCCTGTGGAAAAAAATTGGCAAAGTTTGGCACAAGTTTTGATGACCGCTCCTTCCAAACCAGAGCATCTCACATGAAGGATCATGGTTTTCCTAAAGGAGACGTGTTAATTCAAACTCCTGTGGCCGGTGACTTCATCGTTTGGCCTCATAAAAATTTCCACAGTACGCAATCACCATTATACCACAGGTTTGATTTTCTAGCGCATTTCAGGTATCGTTAGCTATATTTAAGACATTTTTTGAGATTAACGTGCATTTTGTGCATGAAATTAAAATTACAACCGGAACTGCATGTGCTGTCGAAAGGGATGAGGATCGCCAATCGATCTGGGAGCATCCAACGGTGTTGATGTACGATCCGTGGGGTTTGGGTTCTGGCCAATCAGAAAGCACGACTCTGATCGTGGGCGGGTGGCGGGATTTTTTCGGCACACAGCTTTCATCAACAAACCATGTGCTATTCGCAAACCAGATTGCATATTTTTGTTCACACATACAATAGTGAGATCGATTGAGTCTGCTACCTCTATGATATAATAATAATAACAAAAAATAGTTCATATTCATTGACTGAGCTGACAGCATATCAAGGTCAACATATTAACGATTCTTACATCAACAGAAAACCGAGCATAACTCACAAATTCAGTTCACGCGACAGTTCTAAATTGAACGAATTAAGTTGCAGGGTAGGCATAAAGGCTAGTCTCACGTCTTAATTCCCATGTACATGGGGGAACTGGGATCATTAAGTTGACCCCGAATGAACTTGGTGTTTTTGACGATTTTACGCTGCTCTATTGCACGGGTGTGTGATTCCTTGGTTGGAAACTCATCAAATTCATCGTACTCGTCCTCATCGGCAACATCATCGACACCTAGTAACCTTCTCTTCCGATGCATCACTAAATGGCCATTCTTATGCAAGGGGTCTTCCACAAAGAAAATCTAGGTAGCATCAATGGCAAGAATGAATGGGTCCGCGTGATATGCCATCGTTGTCCTGTTAACACAGGTCTTCCTATACTCATCAATCCTTACCTGACCAAGAAGGATCCATGTGCACCTAAATAATGCCACCTTAACTTTCACATAGTCAAGCTCCCAAATATCTTTCATGGTTCATAGTATACCCTTTTATCAGCATCTTTTATAGTCATGCATTCTATTTGAATAGAGCTGTTCTGATACGAGGTCTTCTTATCATGTTCCTTAGTGTAGATAGTGTATCCATTTATGTCATATGCTCGGTACGTCAACTGTTGGGGAATGTAGTAATTTCAAAATTTTCCTACGCACACGCAAGATCATGGTGATGCATAGCAACTAGAGGGGAGAGTGTTGTCTACGTACCCTCGTAGACCGAAGCGGAAGCGTTGACGCAACGTAGAGGAAGTAGTCGTATGTCTTCCCGATCCGACCGATCCAAGCACCGTTACTCCGGCACCTCCGAGTTCTTGGCTCACGTTCAGCTCGATGATGATCCCGGGGCTCCGATCCAGCAAAGTGTCGGGGAGGAGTTCCGTCAGCACGACGCCGTGGTGACGATCTTGATGTTCTACCGTCGCAGGGCTTCGCCTAAGCACCGCTAAAATATGACCGAGGTGGAATATGGTGGAGGGGGGCACCGCACACGGCTAAGGAACGATCACGAAGATCAACTTCTGTCTCTCTGGGGTGCCCCTGCCTCCCTATATAAAGGACTAAGGGGGGGGTGCGGCCGGCCTAGGAGAGGCGTGCCAGGAGAGTCCTACTCCCTCTGGGAGTAGGATTCCCCCCCCCAATCCTAGTTGGAATAGGATTCGCGGAGGGGGGAAAAGAGAGAGAGAGAGAGGCCGGCCCCCTCTCCTTGTCCTATTAGGACCAAGGGAGGGGAGGGGCGCGCAGCCCATGTTGGGCTGCCTCTTCTCTTTTCCACTAAGGCCCACTATGGCCCATATAGCTCCCGGGGTGTTCCGGTAACCTCCCGGTACTCCGGTAAAATCCCGATTTCACCTGGAACACTTCCGATATCCAAACATAGGCCTCCAATATATCAATCTTTATGTCTCGACCATTTCGAGACTCCTCGTCATGTCCGTGATCACATCTGGAACTCCGAACAAACTTCGGTACATCAAAATGCAAAAACTCATAATATAACTGTCATCGTAACCTTAAGCGTGCGGACCCTACGGGTTCGAGAACAATGTAGACATGACCGAGACATGTCTCTGGTCAATAACCAATAGCGGGACCTGGATGCCCATATTGGCTCCTACATATTCTACGAAGATCTTTATCGGTCAGACCGCATAACAACATACGTTGTTCCCTTTGTCATCGGTATGTTACTTGCCCGAGATTCGATCGTCGGTATACCAATACCTAGTTCAATCTCGTTACCGGCAAGTCTCTTTACTCGTTCTGTAATACATCATCCCGCAACTAACTCATTAGTTGCAATGCTTGCAAGGCTTAAGTGATATGCATTACCGAGAGGGCCCAGAGATACCTCTCCGACAATCGGAGTGACAAATCGTAATCTCGAAATACGCCAACCCAACATGTACCTTTGGAGACACCTGTAGAGCTCCTTTATAATCACCCAGTAACGTTGTGACGTTTGGTAGCACACAAAGTGTTCCTCCGGCAAACGGGAGTTGCATAATCTCATAGTTATAGGAACATGTATAATTCATGAAGAAAGCAATAGCAACATACTAAACGATCGGGTGCTAAGCTAATGGAATGGGTCATGTCAATCAGATCATTCAACTAATGATGTGATCCCGTTAATCAAATAACAACTCTTTGTCCATGGTTAGGAAACATAACCATCTTTGATTAACGAGCTAGTCAAGTAGAGGCATACTAGTGACACTCTGTTTGTCTATGTATTCACACATGTATTATGTTTCCGATTAATACAATTCTAGCATGAATAATAAACATTTATCAAGATATAAGGAAATAAATAATAACTTTATTATTGCCTCTAGGGCATATTTCCTTCAGTCTCCCACTTGCACTAGAGTCAATAATCTAGATCACATCGCCATGTGATTTAACATCAATAGTTCACATCTTTATGTGATTGGTTCACATCTCCATGTGACTAACACACAAAGGGTTTACTAGATTCAATAATCTAGTTCACATCGCTATGTGATTAAGACCCAAAAAGTGATCATGTTTTGCTTGTGAGAGAAGTTTAGTCAATGGGTCTGCCACATTCAGATCCGCATGTATTTTGCAAATTTCTATGTCAACAATGCTCTGCATGGAGCTACTCTAGCTAATTGCTCCCACTTTCAATATGTATCCAGATTGAGACTTAGAGTCATCTAGATCAGTGTCAAAGCTTGCATCGACGTAACCCTTTACGATGAACCTTTTGTCACCTCCGTAATCGAGAAACATATCCTTATTCCAGTAAGGATAATTTTGACCGCTGTCCATTGATCTACTCTTAAATCACTATTGTACTCCCTCTCTTAACACAGTGTATGGTATACAATAGATCTGGTACACAGCATGGCATACTTTATAGAACCTATGACTGAGGCATAGGGAATGACTTTCATTCTCTTTCTATCTTCTGCCGTGGTCGGGCTTTGAGTCTTACTCAACTTCACACCTTGTAACATAGGCAAGAAACTTTTTCTTTGACTGTTCCATTTTGAACTACTTCAAAATCTTGTCAAGGTATGTACTCATTGAAAAACTTATCAAGCGTCTTGATCTATCTCTATAGATCTTGATACTCAATATGTAAGCAGCTTTACCGAGGTCTTTCTTTGAAAAACTCCTTTCAAACACTCCTTTATGCTTTGCAGAATAATTCTACATTATTTCCGATCAACAATAGGTCAGACACATATACTTATCAGACATGATGTAGTGCTCCCACTCACTTTCTTCTAAATACAGGCTTCACCGCAAGTCTGTATAAAACTATATGCTTTGATCAACTTATCAAAGCGTATATTCCAACTCCGAGATTCTTGCACCAGTCCATAGATGGATCGCTGGAGCTTGCATATTTAGTTAACACCTTTAGGATCGACAAAACCTTCTATTTGCATCGTATACAACTCTTTGCAGTTTTGTTTATCCATTTGCCAGATTTCATAAAATGCGGCAATTGCTAACATGATTCGGACAGACTTAAGCATAGATACGAGTGAGAAAATCTCATCGTAGCCAACACCTTGAACTTGTCGAAAATCTTTTGCGACAATTCTAGCTTTGTAGATAGTAACACTACTATCAGCGTCCGTCTTCCTCTTGAAGATCCATTTACTTTCTATGGCTTGACGATCATCGGGCAAATCCATCAAAGTCCATACTTTGTTCTCATACATGGATCATATCTCAGATTTCATGGCCTCAAACCATTTTGCGGAATCTGGGCTCATCATCGCTTCCTCATAGTTCGCAAGTTCGTCATGGTCAAGTAACATGACCTCCAGAATAGGATTACCGTACCACTCTGGTGCGGATCTCACTCTGGTTTACCTACGAGATTCAATAGTAACTTGATCTAAAGTTACATGATCATCATCATTAGCTTCCTCACTAATTGGTGTAGTAGTCACAGGAACAGATTTCTGTGATGAACTACTTTCCAATAAGGGAGCAGGTACAGTTACCTCATCAAGTTCTACTTTCCTCCCACTCACTTCTTTCGAGAGATACTCCTTCTCTAGAAAAACTCCGAATTTAGCAACAAAAGTCTTGCCTTCGGATTTGTGATAGAAGGTGTACCCAACAGTCTCCTTTGGGTATCCTATGAAGACATATTTCTCCGATTTGGGTTTGAGCTTATTAGGATGAAACTTTTTCATATAAGCATCACAACCCCAAACTTTAAGAAATGACAACTTTGGTTTCTTGCCAAACCACAGTTCAGATTGTGTCGTCTCAATGGACTTAGATGGTGCCCTATTTAACGTGAATGCAGCTGTCTCTAATGCATAACCCCAACACGATAGTGGTAGATCAGTAAGAGACATCATAGATCGCACCATATCTAATAAAGTACGGTTATGACATTCGGACACACCATTATGCTGTGGTGTTCCAGGTGGCATGAGTTTGTGAAACTATTCCACATTGTTTTAATTGAAGACCAAACTCGTAACTCAAATATTTTACTTCTGCGATCATATCATAGAAACTTTCATTTTTGTTACGATGATTCTCCACTTCACTCTAAAATTCTTTGAACTTTTCAAATGTTTCAGACCTTTGTTTCATCAAGTAGATATACTCATATCTGCTCAAATCATCTGTGAAGATCAGAAAATAATGATGCCTATCGCGAGCCTCAATATTCATCGGACCACATACATCAGTATGCATGATTTCCAACAAATCTGTTGCTCGCTCCATTGTTCCGAAGAACAGAGTCTTAGTCATCTTTCCCATGAGGCATGGTTCGCAAGCATCAACTGATTCATAATCAAGTGATTCCAAAAGCCCATCAGCATGGAGTTTCTTCATGCGCTTTACACCAATATGACCTAAACGGCAGTGCTACAAATAAGTTGCACTATCATTATTAACTTTTCATCTTTTGGCTTCAATATTATGATTATGTGTATCACTACGATCGAGATCCAACGAACTATTTTCATTGGGTGTGTAACCATATAAGGTTTTATTCATGTAAACAGAACAACAATTTATTCTCTTACTTAAATGAATAACCGTATTACAATAAACATGATCAAATCATATTCATGCTCAACGTAAACACCAAATAACACTTATTTAGGTTCAACACTAATCCCGAATTTATAGGGAGTGTGCGATGATGATCATATCAATCTTGGAACCACTTCCAACACACATCGTCACTTCACCCTTAACTAGTCTCTGTTTATTCTGCAACTCCCGTTTCGAGTTACTAATCTTAGCAACTAAACTAGTATCAAATACTGAGGGGTTGCTATAAACACTAGTAAAGTACACATCAATAACATGTATATCAAATATACTTATGTTCACTTTGCCATCCTTCTTATCTGCCAATCACTTGGGGTAGTTCCGCTTCCAATGACCAGTCCCTTTGCAGTAGAAGCACTTAGTCTCAGGCTTAGGATCAGACTTGGGCTTCTTCACTTGAGCAGCAACTTGCTTGCTGTTCTTTTTGAAGTTCCCCTTCTTCCCTCTGCCCTTTTCTTGAAACTAGTGGTCTTGTCAACCATCAACACTTGATGTTTTTTCTTGATTTCTACCTTCGTTGATTTCAGCATCACGAAGAGCTTGGGAGTTGTTTCCGTTATCCCTTGCATATATAGTTCATCACGAAGTTCTACTAACTTGGTGATGGTGACTAGAGAATTCTGTCAATCACTATCTTATCTGGAAGATTAACTCCCACTTGATTCAAGCGATTGTAGTACCCAGACAATCTGAGCACATGCTCACTAGTTGAGCGATTCTCCTCCATCTTTTAGCTATAGAACTTGTGGAGACTTCATATTTCTCAACTCAGGTATTTGCTTGAAATATTAACTTCAACTCCTGGAACATCTCATATGGTCCATGACGTTCAAAACGTCTTTGAAGTCCCGATTCTAAGCCGTTAAGCATGGTGCACTAAACTATCAAGTAGTCATCATATTGAGCTAGCCAAACGTTCATAACGTCTGCATCTGCTCCTGCAATAGGTCTGTCACCTAGCGGTGCATCAAGGACATAATTCTTCTGTGCAGCAATGAGGATAAACCTCAGATCACGGATCCAATCCGCATCATTTCTACTAACATTTTTCAACACAATTTTCTCTAGGAACATATCAAAATAAACACAAGGAAGCAACAACGCGAGCTATTGATCTACAACATAATTTGCAAAATACTACCAGGACTAAGTTCATGATAAATTTAAAGTTCAATTAATCATATTACTTAAGAACTCCCACTTAGAAAGACATCCCTCTAATCTTCTAAGTGATCACGTGATCCAAATCAACTAAACCATGTCCGATCATCACATGAGATGGAGTAGTTTCATTGGTGAACATCACTATGTTGATCATATCTACTATATGATTCACGCTCGACCTTTCGGTCTCCGTGTTCCGAGGCCATATCTGTATATGCTTGGCTCGTCAAGTATAACCTGAGTATTCCGCATGTGCAATTGTTTTGCACCCGTTGTATTTGAACGTAGAGCCTATCACACCCGATCATCATGTGGTGTCTCAGCACGAAGAACTTTCGCAACGGTGCATACTCAGGGAGAACACTTCTTGATAATTAGTGAGAGATCATCTTAAAATGCTACCGTCAAACTAAGCAAAATAAGATGTATAAAAGATAAACATCATATGCAATCAAAATATGTGACATGATATGGCCATCATCATCTTGCGCCTTTGATCTCCATCTCCAAAGTACTGTCATGATCTCTATCGTCACCGGCATGACACCATCATCTCCATCATCTTGATCTATATCAATGTGTCGTCACACGGTCGTCTCACCAACTATTGCTCTTGCAACGCTTGCTATCGCATAGCGTTAAAGTAAAGCAATTATTTGGCGCTTTCATCTTATGCAATAAAGAGACAACCATAAGGCTTTTGCCAGTTGCCGATAACTTCAACAAAACATGATCATCTCATACAACAACTTATATCTCATCATGTTTTAACCATATCACATCACAACATGCCCTGCAAAAACAAGTTGGACGTCCTCTACTTTGTTGTTGCAAGTTTTACGTGGCTGCTACGGGGTTAAGCAAGAACCAATCTTACCTACGCATCAAAACCACATCGATAGTTTGTCAAGTTGGTGCTGTTTTAACCTTCACAAGGACCGGGAATAGCCACACTCGGTTCAACTAAAGTTGGAGAAACTTTCACCCGCTAGCCACCTTTGTGCAAAGCACGTCGGGAGAACCGGTCTCGCGTAAGCGTACACGTAATGTCGGTCCAGGCCACTTCATCCAACAATACCGCCGAACCAAAGTATGACATGCTGGTAAGCAGTATGACTTATATCGCCCACAACTCACTTGTGTTCTACTCGTGCATATAACATCAAACCATAAAACCTAGGCTCGGATGCCACTGTTGGGGAACGTAGTAATTTCAAAATTTTCCTATGCACATGCAAGATCATGGTGATGCATAGCAACGAGAGGGGAGAGTGTTGTCTACGTACCCTCGTAGACCGAAGCGTAAGCGTGGACGCAACATAGAGGAAGTAGTCGTACGTCTTCCCGATCCGACCGATCCAAGCACCGTTACTCCGGCACCTCCGAGTTCTTGGCACACATTCAGCTCGATGACGATCCCCGGGCTCCGATCCAGCAAAGCATCGGGGAGGAGTTCCGTCAGCACGATGGCGTGGTGACGATCTTGATGTTCTACCGTCGCAGGGCTTCGCCTAATCACCGCTACAATATGACCGAGGTGGAATATGGTGGAGGCGGGCACCGCACACGGCTAAGGAACGATCACGAGGATCAACTTCTGTCTCTCTGGGGTGCCCCTGCCTCCGTATATAAAGGACCAAAGGGGGGGTGCGGCCGGCCTAGGAGAGGCGCGCCAGGAGAGTCCTACTCCCTCTGGGAGTAGGATTCCCCCCCCCCCCCCAATCCTAGTTGGAATAGGATTCGCGGAGGGGGGAAAAGAGAGAGAGAGGCCGGCCCCCTCTCCTTGTCCTATTCGGACCAAGGGAGGGGAGGGGCGCGCGACCCATGTTGGGCTGCCTCTTCTCTTTTCCACTAAGGCCCACTATGGCCCATATAGCTCCCGGGGGGTTCCGGTAACCTCCCGGTACTCCGGTAAAATCCCGATTTCACCCGAAACACTTCCGATATCCAAACATAGGCCTCCAATATATCAATCTTTATGTCTCGACCATTTTGAGACTCCTCGTCATGTCCGTGATCACATCCGGGACTCCGAACAAACTTCGGTACATCAAAATGCAAAAACTCATAATATAACTGTCATCGTAACCTTAAGCGTGCGGACCCTATGGGTTTGAGAACAATGTAGACATGACCGAGACATGTCTCCGGTCAATAACCAATAGTGGGACTTGGATGCCCATATTGGCTCCTACATATTCTACGAAGATCTTTATCGGTCAGACCGCATAACAACATACGTTGTTCCCTTTGTCATCGGTATGTTACTTGCCCGAGATTCGATCGTTGTTATACCAATACCTAGTTCAATCTCGTTACCGGCAAGTCTCTTTACTCGTTCTATAATACATCATCCTGCAACTAACTCATTAGTTGAAATGCTTGCAAGGCTTAAGTGATATGCATTACCGAGAGGGCCCAGAGATACCTCTCCGACAATCGGAGTGACAAATCCTAATCTCGAAATACGCCAACCCAACATGTACCTTTGGAGACACCTGTAGAGCTCCTTTATAATCACCCAGTAACGTTGTGACGTTTCGTAACACACAAAGTGTTCCTCCGGCAGACGGGAGTTGCATAATCTCATAGTTATAGGAACTTGTATAAGTCATGAAGAAAGCAATAGCAACATACTAAACGATCGGGTGCTAAGCTAATGGAATGGGTCATGTCAATCAGATCATTCAACTAATGATGTGATCCCGTTAATCAAATAACAACTCTTTGTCCATGGTTAGGAAACATAACCATCTTTGATTAACGAGCTAGTCAAGTAGAGGCATACTAGTGACACTCTGTTTGTCTATGTATTCACACATGTATTATGTTTCCGGTTAATACAATTCTAGCATGAATAATAAACATTTATCATGATATAAGGAAATAAATAATAACTTTATTATTGCATCTAGGGCATATTTCCTTCATAAACACCGTAGGTGATGGCTTTTGTGCCAACCACGTAGCAATGTCATCGATGGATCCTTGTACCAAACGATTCTTCAGCCATTCGGCGAACTTCTTAGTGTGCTCATTCATCTCCACTTATGATGAAGGCACCATTGGTAAGAAGCTTTGGCGTATCTCCTCCAAGAGTTCTTCAGCATAAGCGATGAGAACTGGGCTGTTAAGAGTACCGTCAATTGGGATTTCTCTGCCAATTCTTTGGGTGCAGCCATTTGCGTGCCAGCAAGGACCGCCTTACCTTTCATCCTTCCCTCATGGCGAGAGAGGGGCAAACCTATAGGTCTTTGTTTCATGTATTCAGTGCAAAACTCAATCACCTCCTCTGCGGTATAACCTTGTAGGATGCTTGCCTCTGGATGGTTTCAGTTACAACGAAAGCGCTTCAGTATTCCCATGAACCACTCGAAGGGATACATGTTGGGAAGAAACACAGGACCACAATACTTTATCTCATCGACAAGGTGTAAAGTGAGATGGACCATGACGTCAAAGAATGACGGTGGGAAAATCATCTCTAGGTTGGACAATATTCTTGCAATATCATCTTGCATGTGATCAAACTCTTCAGGATTTACAACTTTCTACCATAGTTGGTTGATGAAATCACAGAGGTCAATGAGTGTGTTTCTTATATCTTTGTCCCCCAGATTCCTGATGGCCACCAGGAGGATTTGTGTTAACATTACGTGGCAATCATGTGACTTCATGTGTCCCAACTTCATTTTACCTGAGCTCACATCCATGATACTTCTGATGTTTGCGCAGTAGGAAGAGGGTGTCTTAACTGACAACAAATAGGTGAAGAACTGTGTTGCTTCTTTTGTACTGAAATTTTAACTCTGGCGAGCTTTGATGAATTTGTCATCATCTTCTGCTTCACTCTTGCGTTGTGATTGATCAGCAAGCATATCGAGCCGTGAACTGTCACCATCCTTTCTTTTACCTTTAATATGGAGCAGGGTACCAAGTATGCTTTGACATACGTTCTTCTCTACGTGCATGACATCGATGCAGTGACGTACATGTAGAATCTCCCAGTAAGGTAATTTTTAGAACACCGGTTTCTTCTTAAACACTTGTTCCTTTGGTGTTAGTTTCAGCGTCAAAGGGTGGTTCTTGCCAAGCACACCATTAATAGTTTTAGCCATGTTGTGGACCACCTCCCCTTCATAGGGTCTTGGGTCCTCAGTTGCCTCTGCCATACCAGCAAATTCAGCTTTCATCTTTCGGTATGGGTGATTTTTACGTAAGAACCTACGATGATGCAAATACACTATTTTGCACGAGTTGGGAAGTCTTCGTCTAGCTGTCCTATCCATGCTGGCATATCTTGAATGGTGTGCACAAGCATCGCATGTTGATCGAAAATCTCCTTTCTGTAAGAATCATAACATTTTACAGCAGGTGCATCTATCCACACTGTCAGCTGTTCTTCTACAAGTAGCTGAAAGTAAATGTCGATGTCATTTCCACGTTGCTTTGGGACTTGGATAATCATTGACATCATAATGTAGTTTTCCTTCATACAACTATGATGTCAATCATTGACAACATATGCACAAAATCACCATCCATGTGTGGTGATTGGTTCTCATATCGCCAAAAGGATTCATACCGTCAATACACTCCCCAAGCCTTATACTTCTAGGATCCTTGGCAAAATTTTCAAACTTGTTGTCGAATAATTCCCACTGAGCCCCATCTTTCGGTGCCTCATAAATCTATCCGCAATTCTCTCATCATGATGCCACCGCAACCTCTTTGGCTCTCTAGGGTTTGCAAAAAAATGCCTCAACCATGGAATTAAAGGAAAGTACCAAACAACCTTGAACGGGATTCCTGTCTTGATCTCGTCGTCCAATTTGTACTTGTCATTTGCTCTCCTGCGCTTGTATCGTATATGTGGGACATGCACGATAATCATTATACTCACCACGGTACAATATACAATCATTCACACAAGCGTGTATCTTCTATACTTCAAGTTCCAACGGGCAAACAATTTTCTTCGCTTCATACGTGCTTCTGGGGAGCACATTATCTTCTGGAAGAATTTCTTTCAAATGACCTAACATCTCTGTGAAGCCCTTGTTTGATAGACCGTTTGCTGCTTTAAATCTGTGAAGCTCTAGGGTGGCACTCAACCTGGAATATTTCTTTTTTCAACCTAGATACAATTCTTTCTTGGAGTCCACATCAATGGTTGGCAGATCCTTGTACCCAATCATATCCTTTTCTGGGCCCTCGAAATCTGCAATCATTGCAGCAAAATCTGGCATATCAAGATCGTCTTAATCTGCATGGATGTATTGGTTCTCCAGTGGGAGTTTCGGCTTTCCGGTGTTCCATTGGTAGCTTGACGCCTCTGCCCCGATGTTAGATTCAACATCCATGTGATAGTGATCGGGGTTTGGCATCTCACTGCCCTGGGTATCTTCATCCATGACCTCCTCTTCACCATGTCTGGTCCAACGTGTATATCCATACATGAATCCCCTAGAGACTAGGTGCATCTAGACATCTGCAACTTCATGTGACTCTATAATGGCACAATCAGTACATGGACACGGTATGTAATCCGCATAACCAATTCTCCTCTTTGTACTTTCAGCTAAATTCCTGAACTCTGTCACGCCACTCATAAAATCTGCGGTTTTCCGATTCTTCATCCATCGAGATTGTTCCATCTATAGCAGACGAATGGTAATTAAAAAACAAAACAACAACATTAATACACGGATTAACTCTTGCCCAGAGATGCGTGCATAAATCACAAGGTTTTATTTTAATAATTACCGAGGGCACTCCATGTTGTTATCCAGATGTGCAATGACAAAAATTAATGGCCAGTAAATTTACACGCAGAGTACTAGTACAACGCTACACTTAGGAATTGAATACCTTAATTAAGCCACTCATGAAAAGAATACCTTAATTAATTAGCCGTGCGGCGACCTCCACCCAGCAGACAGACAAGCGCGATGTGGCGACACACCGAGACAGCAGGGTCGAGGAGCAAAGTTTAGTGCGGCTGCCGCTTGAAGTTTGACCTCTACTACAACGCCATCGACCGCGATGGATGTGCTCGAATCACGCCACCGCCGACCTCGATGGTTGAGCTCCTCCTATCTCCCGCTGCAGACCAAGGATTGACCTCCAACGATGCCGCCACCGCCCACCGACCGAGGATTGACCTCCTCTCCGGTAGCCGCTGCCTAGGCCGCCGCTGCCATCTCTATATGTAGAGCGGCTGTTTTTTTATGGATATCCGTGGAGAGGCTGTTTACACGGTATCTCCTTAAATGGATCTCTTTTCTTCGACCTTGAGCCTGTTTGTTGTTTTTCCTCCTTTATTTAGATTAGCTTGGTTACCCCTTGTAATCCCCCTTGTACTTGTTCTTGTCTTGCCTTTTAATAAAGTTTTGATATGCTGTGGGGGTTTTTCCCTACAGTCCCCAGTCAAAAAAAAAACTTAGTTATATGGATAAGGTAGTACATCACGCACGGTTATGTAATGGCAACCTTGTCTAACCTACGTTGTCTTCTCACATGGTTCCGTGCAGAAATCGTGTGTGATGTTGTAATACCTAACAAAAACGACATGTACAAACAGTGTGCCGTATACAACATATATAGTGCCATTAGTAGTTCCCGACCATTAGCTTATCTCCACAGTTTCCCCATTTCCCCCAAATCCCTACATAGCCTCCAAATTCCCTCGCGTGGTGCTGACATTGGGGGAATGCGGACGAGTGGTGCTGATGGTTTCAGTGTGGCTGCTCATGCTCATATCGCCGCCACAACGGCGGTCGCCGCCGAGCACTTTCCTATGGTCATCAGAAGGCAGGTGTACTTTGGATCCGAATCATCTTGTCAGGTTCCAATCTATCCCGATCTTTTTTGGCATGTCCAAAGTATAGATCCTTGCTGAATGACCCCCCCAGGAAAGCGATCTACCGCCAGATACAGAGCTTGACTCCAGACTCCCGCAACACGAGTTCGACTCCAAGTTTTGCGCCACTGAGAAGTACCAAAAGCTGAGTTATGTGCACGGGCACACTCCCGCTCGACGTGTATGCACAGAGGGATTCGACATTGGCAGGCGGTCTCTGAGTTGCCCCTTAGAGGTTAGTGCTAATTAAGTTCATCATTTTACTTTAGTTAATGCCACCGCTCATCCAGAATACTATTTAACATTGGTAGGGATATGAGGCTTGTGCCTTTGTTAACAGGCCCGATGAAGAATGACATGGTAGGGCTAGGAGTGTTATCACCAAGCTCGCAGAAGATAACATAAAGTTGAAGAAGAAACTGGCTGATCAGGAATGTACAGTCAGTAAAATGAAGCAAGAAAGAATCAATCACAGGCAACAGATGAAAGCAAGAGACAAGAAAGCACTAGCATGTGTAGTTGTGGTTGTCGCATTAGCCATGTTCTATGCGATGTTTGCAATGATGATTAGGGGTTTTGTTTGATAGTATTGCTAAAGCACATCTAGATGTGCTCAAAGTAATGCACATCTTGGTCTTATGCCATTGATGTTACGCGAAGATTCGTGCAGATATTTTTCTTTGTCTTTTTTCTTTTCCTTTCTAGTTTGATTATTACTAGCTTTATCAATAAGAAGAGCTCAATGTATTGCTTGCCAACTGTCCTACTCCGTTCGTACCAGTACTGGTGAATAATCCCAAAACTCGTTCCTTGTTTTTGTCCTGAAAAAGGAAACCATCCAAATAGCCAATAGGAGTCCTGCGCAACCCCGGGAATTTGGAGCGACTGGGTACAAATAATTGCGGTTGATTATATCAGTGGTTAGATAATACGCCAACCCCCACTTCAATCCCCGCTTCAATTGGCAGTTCCTCTTCTCTGCATACCCCGCTTAAGTGTCCACCATCTTCATCGTCCCCGGCAGGCCGTGCTACACACTGGCACACACTCTGTAGCCATGTCGAGCGATAGCGAGGACGACAGTTCGGCCAGCAGTCTGGCGCCCGATGATAGGTCAACATCAAAATCATCCCGCTCGTCTTTGATGAGTCCAGCGTCGAGCCCAGACCTCGATTATATCAGGTTCATGGAAGGGACGCCTCCTCCAGAGTCATCAGATGAAAACCAGACGGACGAGGAGCTGTAGGATGATGAAGAAGAGGACGACGACGATGATGAGGAGGAATGGTCGAACGAGGAGGAGTACGATGACGACAGCAGTGACGATGACGACGGCGGCGGCAATGAAAAGCCAACGGTCATCGGCAAGAAGCATCCTCGCCAAGATGATGTCGCGAGGCCATCCAACAAGAACAATAAGGAGAAGAAGGACTAAATTAAGAAGACCGTATATATCTATGTCTATCCGGCCAATCTCATCACAGACGGTTAGTAATATGTATTCGACAGAGATGTTCTTCATTATCGCCAACAGGTTGGTTCGTTGAACTATGTGCCCTGACGAGCACGCAATTCACAAAAAAGACCGTATGGGCTGTCTATAATGATCGCACACTATTTTGATTACCGACCTGTTTGCCAGGTATCACACACATCTTGTTACACCGAATCGTTTGTGTTTACCTCACTCATCGCAAACGGTTCATCGGAGTGAACTGTATGCCGTATATTGCACACACCTTGATCTGGCTGCCCGTTTCTATTTTTCTGTCTCATCACAAACAGTTCGTGCAGATCAACCGTATGCCCCTCACCGCACACGCAACTATAATCTGAACCATGTTTGATGTATCATTCATCGCAAACGTTTTGCATCATTTCGGACGGTTTTCATACAACACCATTTGTGATTATTGCTTCACACACAGTTTCTCAAAGGGTCTCTGATCGTAGTGTCGCGTTAGCAGCATCCTGCAGTAGTGTAAATGCATTGGAAGTGTAGATGTACACTCTTTGTTTTTAGCCGATGTACACCTTTGTTGGAAGACCGAGGGAGTACATGTGCATGCACTCACATACACAGCCAGGGTGGTTCGCGCGCAAGGGTTAGACTCCTGTCGCGCCTGCGTAAAGTATTGTTTAACTGATTTCTTTGCTCTGCCAACTGACAGGTGGGACCCAAAAACCAGGTGACAATTTAACCAGTCAACAAAGTGCCACGTCGACTATGTGGCCGGTCAGTAGGGTGCAATACGGTGCTCTACGATGAGCTAGTGACCATATGATCACCGCAAAACTATATATAGTGACCGTAAAGAGCGTATTGTTACATACATTGACCGCCATTGTATTTTTCTCATTTCAAATTAAGCCATATTAACCGGAAAGGACTAGTGCTAGTACTGCTTTGATGTGTCCCGTCAACTCGCTGAACGAGGAGAAGCTTGATTACTACGCCTCTCCCTTGCCCACGCGCGCGATGGCTCGCAGGATGAGGAGAGGGTTTTGACTACAGCGCCCTCTCCCTCTCCCTCTCGCTCTCCCTCGCGGTGGACGTGCAACAGTTCATTCAGTGTCAGATTGCCAGAAGCATATTGTACTGTAGTATCATCATAGTTGGACCTTTCGAAGAGGCGAAGAGCCAAGTGCAAGTTTCATGCGAGTATGAACTGTTGAACCTCCCAAAGAGGCAAACAGCCACGCGCAAGGTTTTATAGGAGTTGTTGTCCTAGTAGGAGTATTACAACTATAGCGAACGATGCTACTGTATGATGCTGCCAGGTCACCTATATCGAAAGCTGTGCCACCTTGTTTTCTCATAGAGCGTGTTGGAGCCCATGCAACAACCACACAAGTTGCACGTACACATAACACATTTACTAGTAATAAATTCTAATGGACAAATGCCAGTACGCCACACAAGTTCATCTCCAATTCATGTGATAAATTTGTGCACGACTAGTCTACATATATTCACAGCGCTACCATTCACAATTTACCATACCCTACTTACATGTTACAGATGGGAAACATGTCCTCCTCCAAGTTCCAGTCCCAGGTGTTCTTCATGGATGGCACGATCCATAGCGGTGGGCAACGGGAATCATTGTCGCAGCTTTCTAGTCCAGTTCCACACGATGGAGACTCATCCAAGCTGAAGCGGCATAAATCAGGGATAGCGTGTCCCAGCATGTCGTTCATCGGGCGGTGCGCACTAAAGACACAACCATGCTTCATGAACGGCAGGCCTTCGGTGTCGTGCACGGAAGTGGCATCCGCTTCACAATGCGGTAGCTGTCCTCAATGAAAAGTGAGTACTCTCCAAGAGTGTTCCTCGGTACCCACGTAGCATCACAGGGGTCGAACTTGGCGCCGTTCATCTGGTACACGCGGCATCTCAGATCTGGACACATGGTGACGTACACAGTCAAGAGCCATGCACAATAATGTTGTGCTCAAATATGGTGGTCAGTAATACTATGCAACAAATAGTACTACTCCGGTATAGAGGAAGTAAAATAACCGGCTTATTATATATAGCCACTCTTTGCTACATGGATGAGATAATAATACATGGAAAAACAAAAATAGTGGCAGCTTGTGGGTTCAAGCCTTCAAGGGCCTAGCTAGCTATATGTGTCCTCCAAGGTAAAAAGTAATCCTAGTAGTACTAGTAAGTAACTAGTACAACAACGAAAGAGAAGGCGAGAGGGTTAAAGAATATAATACTAAATGGAATACCTGGGTAGATGGTGATGGTTCGATTGTGGTAGATTGTGTGACCATGTTGCACATCAGTGGTAGCATGGGTAACGACTACTAAGATAGTTCATCCCAATATGCCAAAGTCATCTACAAGGTTCCAGGTTAGACCGAATCGGGGATGCAAATGCACATCCAGGATCGGCGATCTTATTTTGATCGGGGGATGACTGGTCCCTGCAAAACAATGGAGTACCGTTGTGCATTCCGTTTGTAATCTACTGTAACGTAGGATGGCAACCAGATGAAACAAGCCCCCTCGCTTATCATCGCGAAGATGCGGCCTAGATGGCTCACGACGTCTTCGAACGGGTAGAGGTACAAATCTGCTGCGACCAACATGCGCCAGCCTTTGCCGTTACTGCCTCTTGCATTGATGGTAATCCTTATGTCAAGCACTGCGATCAGATAGTAATCTTCGTAGCCGCATCGCTTTGTCGGCGGGTCCGCAATTGCTATCTTCTGCAATCTCATGTAGGCATCATCATACGTATTCAAGCCCGGCCAGTCCGGAAGGCCGATCCCAATGGTTGACAAGGGGTCTACGGGAACGGCACACTACTGTGGATGTTGTGCAAAATGATGGTCGTATCCGACCGGAGGTATGCAAGCCAATCTTCATTGGCACCGTCCCGGACCTATATATAAGACGGTGGGCAACGGAGAAATTACGGGATGGAAATGGAATAACTAAGTACTACATGATCAAACTCCATGACTGACCAGCTCATCGGACGAAATCTGACTACCTCTCAACATCGGCAACTCTAGCAAAGTCGACGTGCAACCATGGCCAGGGAGCGGTGGACTGTTTGAAGGATTGTCCCATAGAAGAACCTTCTCCTTGAGGACGCATGGAAGACCAACAAGCATGGCCTTTTCCCAAGCCTGTTTAAGCACCATCTTGAAAAAGTTCGTTCAAGAAGCACCGAGTCTTGCGGCGGTGAGGACGTCGTAGCGGCGTGCGATTTCTCCCAGAGGATCATCGTCCAAGTTCTCCCAGCCTCGACGAGGGGAGAACCGCCTGGCGAATCCATCGGAGCAGCGACGAACTGCCTTCTCTTTGGGGGGAGGGGAACTGGCGAGGAGGAGATAAGAGCGTAGTAACCGTAGGGTCTCGCCCCTTCCAACTGTACCTCCTCGATCGTTCCTTAGCGAAGGGGTGAGGCTATTATTTACTATGTACTCGTACTATAGAGTACTACTACTACTTTATCAACTAGTAGTCGATGTAGTACTGTACTTCTAGTATAGTGCACCAGTTTTGAACTCTTGAATCTCAGGGCCAAGGAGCTACAGTTGGAAGTGGAGGGTAGTACTGTGCTCTAGAACCATCGCTATACTATCAATGCAAGGAAAGTACACCTGCGTAGTGGGTAGTCTCGGTGCTCTATCCCAGCGCGTAGCGGACCTACTCAGCCGCTCCTATCACGCACACACTAGCAGCCTGTTTATCAGCGATAGTTACTGCAGAGGCAGAACATTTGAGTTATTTGATACAGCAAGACTAGGCTTTTCGCTTCCATTTGTGGAGGTTTAATGGATCTAATTGAACTTTGTTAGTAGTTCCTTATTCATGAATGGGATGAGGCAAAGCTTTTGCCTCTGTTTCAAAACAAAAAAATCACGTCAAGTGGAATTTCTTTTATAGAGCCGATAATGGAGTGAAGTCCATGCGTGCAACGCCACAAGCTATAGAGCACTAGAGTACTAACACTTAACGTATAGAGCCATATTGCACAGTTCCCAATGCCGCGACAGGATTTTCCGGCTCCTCGGCCTTAATTGGGAGGCGCTAGTTTAAATATGCTACTAGCTGATGAGTAAGTTGCAAGCGAGGTGCAGCTAGGGTGAGCACGCGAGCCACGAGATGATGGGAAGGAAAACCCGTTCACGTGGCTGGGCTATCCAGTGCACCCAGATTGTGGTGCGACATGTCCGTTCATCTTCAAAACTCAAACTACCCGTGTAGAATATTGGCTCGCAGTGAAGTTACTATTTTAAAAAAAGGCCGTCGTGTGTTCGGCCAGGATCAAACCCACAATACGAGGTATACAGTCCCACGACCACTAGTAGTACTCGTTGGAGTACAACGCAACCTATAATCGCCTTTTTCTTACTAGTAGTACACTTTTCCTTACAAGAAACCACTAATAACGCCAAGAAACCACTAATAATGCCAAGAAACTACTACCACTTGCATACGTAGCAGACTTAAGAAAAGACTACCTTATCAACCATTGTACATGCCCTTACCAACCAGCCCTACCAAGAAACGACTACTCTACAAAGTGTTGTTATAAGCACATTTCAACCCATGTTTCCTCTTAAGTCAACGCCTTCTATTCGACCGGCAAGTTAGGCGTTATGACTTGTGGGACCTACATGTCAGTCTGCATAAAAATCCCCGAGTGACCTCCTACCTCTGGCCCGTCCACCTAGTCATCCTCGGCCATGGGACGCAACTACCGCCGCCCGCAGAAGGCGAGGTTAAAACCACCGGCGGTGCGGAGCCCATCTTGCGGCAGCCCGGATGCTAGCTCCGTCCGGTGCTCGCGGCCGCTAGCTAGCCAAGATAGCTCCGTCCAGCTGCTTGTCTGCATGGTTTGCTAGCTAGGTTGGCACGACGGCGTGGCGGCTTGCTCGCATGTGCCGCGCTAAGGCCAGCCATCTGGCTCGAGCGAAGGCCAGCGCGGTGCTTGCTCGCGCATGAGTCATGCTCAAGCCAGCCTGCCAGCCCGTGCGGAGGCCAGCGCGGCGTCCGGCCTGTCCGGCGGAGCGGCGACCAACTCCCTCATCACCGGAGCCACCGACACATACGCATCATTAGTGTTTGAAGTAATGTTCAGGAAAAATAATGGTTTGAGGGGGGATATAACAGGATAGAAGGTCAGATGTGGGTCCCTCGTGTCAATGGTCAAAAAAAATGTGTTGGTTTAAGCTGCCTCGTCAACAAGGACGTGTGGGCCAACCCTGACATAAACAGGTTTAAACGAGCCTAATCAACACTAGGTAGTAGTTTTTGGCACAGATTAAGAAATTTTGGTTATGTCTTTGCTATTTTTTGTACAATAATTTCTTCCTAGGGCTGGTTGAAAGTGGTAGTTTTTTGTTAAATACTCTACATATAGTAAGTAGGAGTGAAAATTAAGCTTTGGAAGCCAATAAGAAAGGCTAGTTACATAGTGCCTATGTGTATGTGATTGAAAGTAAATAGCAACCATGAGTGACTAATATCTTGATGGAAAACTCGAAACTATGGAAATACTAGCATTTTTCTGGAATGGTTGGAAATACTAGCAATATTCACGTGCATGGGGACGGATCATAATTTGAATAATACTTATTCACAAACTTGATACAAAACAATCTAATTTTGATATACATATATCACTAGAGATATATTATGTTTCAATCAGAAAATATTCCTTGGGCTGTTTTGGTGAGGTGAGGGAGGGTGTGGTTTGTTTTAAGATACTAATTATGGGTTTTTTCCAAAATTGGTAGAGAAGTGGGATATTGGTGAGAAAAGGCAACGACTTACCTCACAGTCATTAGATGTAGATCTAATGGTCACAAATGACAGATGGCACACACACCATCATCACCAACTTAGTCTTCTATAGGAGTACTAGCAAGATGTCCGTGCATTGCACGAAACATCAAGATGCATATTTTTGTAAAACACTTGTTGTGATTGACCCATGCAGCAGTAATACCATGTGTAAAAACTAATGGTATCTTTAGAAAGAGGAGATAAGGTGAAGTGGAATGGGGCGTGGTATTGATTGGTGGTCGGAGGCAAGGGGATGGACAACGCCGGCAGCATCCACCAAGCCAGTTTGTTCCAGAGGATTCCTTTTTTAATTGCTCAACAATGAGGTTGTTGGAGATAAGAATGAATGAGGGAAGGCCTTGTCTGCAAATGTGGAGAGAGGTGTGGGTATCTTTTAGTTTAATTTCCATCCGTCAGATATAGATCGGACAGTCTATTACAAGATGGCACGCATACCATCATTACCAACTTGGTTTTTTATAAGAGAATAAATATAAGTATGGAGATACAAACGTATTATCGATACTTGTTTCCGTAAACTAGGATCTACATTCTATTCAACGGCTCAGCATGTGGGGCCTTAGCACAATGACTTCTCGACTGTGTAAAACAAAGGTTTTTCCGTCACCGATAAGGAGGGGGGACGGTGGCGCGCTTTTGTCTTGCCCTAGTCCTAGTAGTCATACTAGGTGGTCTACGCACGTGTAGATTTATTCTTTTTCACATCTCGTGTTCGCCGTACTGCCATGACTATTGATGAATAGACAGTAAGTTATTCACGGGGAAACCCTTGTTGAGCGTGTTTGCAAGAGAGAGAGAGAGAGAGAGAGAGAGAGAGTGCGCGTTAGATATGTCAAGAGACTGAGGCAATGATAAGAGATTCTTTGTGTTTATGTGTGTGGAGGATAGAGAGAGACATGTACATGGGGCTTTGTGTTGTGTAACGTGGAGACACATAGACATAATCAGAGAGTGAGTGCGTCAGATACACATGCGGACATGGGGAGATATATGTGAGTTAGAGAGATGGAGAATTTTGGTGTGCATCTGAGCTAGAGAGGGGGGGGTATATACATATCTAGAGCTGTAGATAATATGCAAGGGTGTGTGTCTTAAAAGAAGGATCCAG
Source organism: Triticum urartu (assembly GCF_003073215.2). Lineage (NCBI taxonomy): Eukaryota > Viridiplantae > Streptophyta > Magnoliopsida > Poales > Poaceae > Triticum > Triticum urartu. The sequence goes on from NC_053025.1 coordinate 229,625,080, forward strand.
ATAGCTAGATGGGTGTTTGCGCATGTCTGTGTGTGTTTGTGCGCGCGTTTGTGTGTGAGAGGGTGTGTGTGTATGTGGAGTAGAGAGAACACTAATGATGTAAACCTAGTATAAGAAAAGGGGGAATGGTGTGACATGTGTGTCAAAGAGAGACAAAGGCATGTGTTGTAGCGGGATAGCATTGGTGCTGGCGGGGAGCAGACTAATTGGAAGCGACATCGAGTGTGTGAGGGAGAGGGGTGTCAGAGCGAGAGATAGAGAGACCTAGCGACTAAGAGAGAGAGAGGAAAAGAGGGGGAGAGAGGGCTCATTTGAATCCATAAGTGGCATATAGATAGGGAGACAATGTTGATGTTGTTCAAAGTTGGCCTATGTACGGAGACGTAAGGGAAGCGAGTCATCGTGTGTGTGATAGGGACTTCATGAGAGATCTAGAATAGATGGTGTAGATAACAACGTGCGAGATTGAGAATGATGATACATTAGGGAGCTATGAAAAGAGTCACGACATATATGTATACAAGGAAGGAGCTGGGGTGGGTCCGCATGTGGGAGAGATAGAAAGAGCAGAGTGGTGCACAAGGAGACAAAGTGTGCTTGTTTGCAGTGGGGGTGGTGTGTGAGGCGAGTGTGTGAGAACCATATAACTAGGGAGATAGACGTTTGGGGGTGATGTTTTGTGTGTATGGGAAAGATACACTCTACATAGTGCGTGTGCTTGGGAAAGAGAGATGCCGGAAGACCTAGAGAGTGGGGGAAGAGATGTGTGCATGCCCGAGAGACAAAGTGATAAGAGACTTATATGGGGTCCAAACTTTAGAAGAGAGGGGGTGTTAATGTGCTCATGTGTTCGTGTCTGGGGGAGAGAACGGCGTGTGTGTGGGGGGGCGACGGAGGGGGTGGGGGGGGGGTTGGCTTTAGATAATGAGTTAGGTGTCTATATTTGAGGGACTTCAGCGTAATTGAGATATATATGGTCAATAGTGTGTGCACTCATGGTTGATCAATTTGTTTCACAGTTTGGACTATGAGATAAGGATACTTTTGAACATGCATGATATACCTTGATGTACCAGAATTACAAACCTAAGATTGGAATTTTAGAATTCGACTACATGATTACCTTTTGTAATTCTTTTGAACGGAGGTACAATTTTTAAGACGAGATTTCATGATTTCAAATTCATATATCAAACCTCGAGATATACACTTATGGGCATGTTCAAACTTTATAATCATCCACTTTATTCATACAAATACACATTTGGAATTTCATTTGAATTGGATGGTATGATGGTATTTGCTTGTACTAGCTCAATGATCCATATTTGAATTGAATGGACAATATTAGTTTCGAGTTGGAGACATTGATTTTCAAAACTTGCACTTTTTTGCGTGCAAAACAAATAAATTCTCAGACATGATATCATAGTTGGTCGTAAAAGAGCAGAACACTTATAATTTCGGTGCCAAAAGCTTTCAAACTTCCCGCTCACATCGAACTATCTCGCGCCCGAAAGTTTAGCCCTGTGATATTCCTGTTTTACCCCTGCCACATGAACGGAAAAGGGGTGCTTTGATAACTCCATTGTATTCCCCTCTGCCCCCAACATTCTTCCCGAGAGCCCCTCCTCTTCCCCTCCCCGATCGCCCCCAACCACGGCAAGCCGCCGAATCTAGTCCTCCGCCACAGCGGTGGACCTCACACCCCGTCGGATCTACCTTCCGCACCTTGGAACCCCCAACTGCCAACTCACCACTTCACTGGAGCTGCTTCACCGACTGGCTTGTCCACTACTCCAGATCTCCTTAACCGCCATCATGGTCCAGCGCACCGGATCTGCTTAACCGGCGCCCTCGTCCACCATAGTGTCTTCAATGACTCCCTCGTCCGCCCCATCGCTGGCCCTTCATACAAGCCCTCGTCCGCCGCAATAGATCCGACTCACCAAAAGCACTATACACCGCGCCCGCTGAAGCCTTCGTCCACTGAACTAGACCTGCTCCACGGACGCCATATTCAACTCCACCGGCCCTGCTTTACTGACGCCGCAGCCTCATCAGGTTATTTCGATTTGTACTCCTTTGGTTTTTCTCTTATTTATCATGCAACTGTTCACTTACCACTGATGAGGCTGTGTTTGACAGCAAAGTATTATGAAAACCGAAGTATCAAAAACTACACTAATTTTACCTATAGGTATGAGATAGCATGGTTTTACCGTAACATAGAACCTGTTTGGTTGTTGCGGCACGACACAGTAATTTTTGCTGCCTAGCCATTGAACAAGTGCAGCTATATTGCCATTAGCAGTGCAAGCACGTGCAGCTGGACGGTCATTTCTGTTGCGTTTTCGTGGCTAGCTAGCTGGCTATCCCTTATCATCTGTGTGCATAACAACTGAAGCTGAACGGCTCTTGTGTATACAAAAAAGACCCCCCAATGCACGTCGCCTATGACTCACCTGCCGTTGAAGCTACACATAGACGGAGTGGCTTGGCCTTCTTTGCATCACCATCGAGTCCTGGAATGCCAGCAAACTAGGCGAACATCTCGAGGAGTCCTAGATTAACAAGCATTGAGATCCAGCTGGCAGACTAGATAAACAGCTTGAGAAGACTAGACAAATAGCTCGAGCGGAGTTGAATTCAGAAGCATTGAGATCCAGCTAGCAATCTAGACGAACAACTCGAGCGGAGCTGAGCGACATGCATAGTTAGGAAAGGCACAACCATGGAGAAGAAGGTGCCGACGATCAACATGAAGAGGCTGGAGGAGCGAATCGAGGGAGGGTGAAGGGTTTTCTAGTCACCTTTGGTCTCTCCATCCCCGTCTCTTTCCTTCCCCATGGCCGCCGAGGGAGCTATAAGGCGATGGCGGCGGCCATGGCATGAGAGCGATGCCTCTGTTTGAGATCGAGGGAACAAGATAACACTGACGCACCCTTCTTTTCGCCTGCTCTGGTTTTTTAAAAGAGGTATGGGTTCTTTTTTTAGGCAGAGAAAAAACTGCAGTTTAGCCAATACTGCAGTTTTAAAATCACAATTGTTAGAAGCAATCAAACAACTTATTGTAAATAAAACTATGGTAATCCTAAAAATTGCAGTATTCTCAAAATACTTAGAAAATACTTTGTTATCAAACGGGGCCTGAGCTTTCTTGTATGTCGAAAGGCGTCGCAACCGAAGAACTGGAGCCGTTTCAGCGACGGCGACAACCGGCCCAAACTCAACCACAACAGGAGCACCATCGACGATCCTTAGCTATCAAGTATGACAATGATACCCATACGCCGCTGAGAATCAAGTACAATTATCGAAGGGCCGGCGCCTACATTCACTTTCTTAGCATAAGCACCGCACCTTTGAATTTCTTCAGTGCATCATTCAATTTTTCAGGAGATGCATTATTCTGCTTGCACCTGTAGGGCCATACTTCTGGCAGTGAACATGTTACGTGTGCTAAATTACATAGCAGTGCATATATAGTTAATATGCTTTATTTTTGTCCTAAGTATTACTGTACTTCCTAGATATCACTGCCTACTATTTTACTTCTTGCATGCTATATTTATTATAATGGTGTTATTCTGATGCCACCTGTTGGTTCCATCAGACTGCTTCATGTTCTCTATGCTTAATTACACATCAGCAAACTAGCATGTGGTTCCGTTGCTTTTTGTTTGTTTTACCCAACATTTTCTGATGCTAGCTATTACATCACTGCTCCGAGCCTCTGGTCATTACTTTTTTGTGTGTTCTTGATCTTCCCAAGTTGCATGACTAAATTGATGCTTCTATTAATTATGGAGCTAAAAACCCCATCAAGCAAAATATTTATTCTTTTGGGGCTGGCACCTCAAACAAGCATAAAAATAGAGTGAAGCAGATATATTGTCGTGTAAGCACACACCCTTCTTTCATTAGTTTAGATGAACCATTGATGATCAATTCGAACCAGTGCATGTGATTAAAATTAATTTTACCAAATAGAGGGTGCAGAATAAACTACAACAACTAGATTTGCAACCATGGGATGCTGACAATATCTTCAAAGAACATTGGAACAGCAGTGAGGCTTCACAACAACATATGGTAAGGTAGTGTGTTTTAGTACATGTGAAATGTAATGCATGTGGGCTGCTTTCTTGGCTTGTGGCCTCAACCTGTAATCCTACAGAATTACAAATAGTTCAATTGTCTGCTTTGGTGTATTGCTTGATTTGAACACTTGTTTGTTACTTGTTAGGCTATACCTTAGTTGGCCAATATGTCTGCAGTGCCTGCTGTACTATCTAAAGAAATGCATGCCTAGTTCATTTGAGTCCTTAACTTTTCCTCTGAACTTCATCACAAGACTATCAACTAGGGATGTCAACTGGGTCCCATTTAATCCCGATTAAAGTCCACTAGTGGTATGATAGTTCAAAAGAGTTTTTGTTTTTTGAGGAAAATGAACTAGGGAGCTAGCAAAAACTAACTAGATGGTACTGGTGGATGTTCTTTATTTGCCACTTACATCCCTAGTTTCATCCTACCATTTTAATTTCTTTTCGACTGATGCTGCTTTGAACCATTTAAATATACCTTGCCATGCTTGGCAATAATTCATATGTCATTTACCATGTAAGCTTACTGCCTGGATCATGTGATAACTATCTCTTACTTATGTCAGCAGAAACCTTTCAGGATGCCGTTCACACTAGGACACAATGTACAACCCCAGAATCTAGTTGTGGAAGCAGTGTGCCATCCATGTTACCAGATGGTAGCAGTTCAGAGGAAACACCGCCGGAGAGCAGTCTGAGCACATATATTATAGTTCTTGAGGCTCTACTAGAGGCAGAAAGAGATGGTGTGGCTTCCGTGAATGAGGTAATCTTGATATTGAGGCTAGAAATTATGCAATTAGCTGCACACATTATGCAAGCAACCCAAGAATTGGAGGAAGTAAGAATGCTATATTTGAAGACGGAGGAGGTCCTGCTGTTTCCGCTATTTGAAGCCCAGGGTAATCCCAGTTCTTCTCTAAATAATAGTTGAAATTGTCAATAGATTATTGTACTCGCATGTTGTGTCATGTCTCTGAATGGATTATGTTGTAAGACCCCCTATGTTGTCCATGTATTGTAATGATCCGAATTTTTTAGGCGAGGTAATCCTTCGTACTTGTATGATTGACATAAGGTGAACTATTTTTCGTGTGAACATATTGTATTCGATGAAATAACTGTTTGACTCAAAGTGTATCCAACCTACTAAATTCGAAGATCACGGCATTTCTAAATCATTATAATATAAAAAGGCGGAATAAATCTTTGTTGTGGTTTTGAAGAAATAAGTAACAAAATGTAGAATTATCGGTGGATATTTGTAATCGAACACAAATTCGATTTGAATTTAGTTGCCAGGGCCCAGGGCAAACATGAATGCTAATTCTCCCAACTTTTGAACAAAGCGGCTGAACACCCACTATCATTTGTGGGTTGCCCAAAGAAATTGTTTGCGAGATGGAAATTACTGTCTACCCCTGACACTTTGACATCCTTATCGACCGGATTTACATTTGATTCAAGCTCATCCAAAAGACATGTGTCTCTCCCTCCATTTCCCCATTCATACACGGTGGGTGGCAAAACAAACTCTCCTCGCCCGAAATCGATGTAGGCAAATATTTTAAATAGGGGCAGATGTGTAACTTCCCTCAGACGTGACACAACTGCCCTACATGTCAACCCCGTTCATACACCATGGGTGCCAACCATGGGCGGCAAAACACCCTCTCCTTGCCCGAAATCGCTACTGGCAAATATTTGGGAGATGCGAGATTATTGTCCTATCCCCAACCGACGTGATGTCCAAAATTTTAAATGGGGGATAAGTTTGCAACTTTCCCACATTTCAGACAAGCGCGTCCGAAAGTTTGAGATCCCCCCTCCATTTCCCCATTTATACACCGTCGGTGCCCCAACAACCTCCCCACTGCGGCCAGCCTCCTCCGTCCGCCACCCCATCCTCCACCTTGCCGGAGCCGCTACCCCGTCGTCCACTGCAAGAGATGGATGTCTCTCATCCACGACACCGGACCAGGATCCTTTGATCGTGTCCTCTCACTTAATCAGTGTCGTCATCCACCTTGACGTTGCCGCTCCTACGGCCGCCTCGTCCATGGCAACAAGATTTATCCCCCAACCCGGCCGTCTGCTGTCTAAAGTCTTCTTTCCCGCCGCCGACAACCATCGTACCTGCAGCACCCTCAACATATTAGCTGGACCCTACACAGCGTCGCAAGAGAGGTGGTACTCTTCCATATGTGCTTAAGTAATTGATCTCACCCGGAAAATAGATCATAAATTGTTTAGTGTACTTTTCTTATCCGTACCAAATCGTAGTGGCTAGTTGAAAGATAACATTGGTTGTGAAGTAGCTTTGTCCAGTTTGAACCTTCAGATTTTCCATGGAACGGTCACTATACTCGTAAAGCTTATGGTTTTCCCCCTATATATTCACTACCATCATTGTAGGTGCTTTGTGTCGTGCTAGCACTGCTCCTCAAGACCTCAACCAATCAAGAGAAACAACATGCCACTCATAATTCCAAAGCTTAGGTGTTGAAATACGAATATGATATGATGCTCATATTACTAAAACAAAGAACATTTAATTGGTCACCTAATGTTCCTATATTCATTCCGAAAAGCATGTGTGCCATCCACTGGTCCAGCTAGTTCCACTTTCCTGATTTTACTCTTGATGCTTAGGGTTTTCCCCTTTTATCTACTCTACTATGATCTGCGTAGGTGCTTTCTGTCATACTAGCATTATTCCACCCTTCAAGCTAAACAACACAACATTCAAAATTCCAAAGATTAGTTGTTTGAATATGATTGTGATATGATACTGATATTAGTTAACAGACACATTTAGTTGGTTAGCTAAAGGTCCCACTTGAGTTTCCATGTGCATGTCGGGACATATGGAGAGACAGCAGAATTGCATTTCTTTGTCACTTGTTGACTGTATTTTCTTGTCCATACCAAATCTTAGTTGTTATTTCAAAGCAAACATCGGTTGGTAACTACCCTTTGCATGGGTTGCAGCTTCAGATCTGCCATCCTACTATCACGGTCAACACTATACTCATCATGCTTATGGTTTCCCCATTTTATGATAACCACGATCATCCTACGTGGTTCGTGTCATAATAGCACTTCTCCACCCATCGATCTAAACAAGCTTAGTTGTACAAATTCAAATATGATATTATGCTGATATTAGTAAAACTAAGACATGTTTAATTGGTTAGCTAAATGTTCCTACTTAATTTTCGAAATGCATGTGAGCCACATATGGAGAGACCGGAACGAATACTATTTCTCTGTGCGCTTTGGTTCATCATGGGTGGGCAACCGACATTGTATAGAAAGATTTGTAATATCTTCAATCTGCTTGCTTTTCTGCTCTTCTTTAAGATGATCCTCTTGTCTTCTTTAATAAGTATGTTCCTTGTTGGGAAGAGTACCTGATACATTTGCGGTCTATTGGTCAGGTCGAGTTGTTCTCCCTTAGTCCATTTTGAGTCTGTCAGGTCAGGTCGACTTGTTCTTCTTTACTATATGTTGAAGCTGTCATCTGGGAAGTATCATCACTTCTGGAGCTCTCATATTTTCAGTAGTAGGACACATTATATTAATGCACACACCAAGTTACAACATGCATGGCATCTCTCAGAAGAATTGCAGAGATAGCACAAAGGGGTTTACAGGGAGGCAGTATTGGATTAGAATCACTTCTGCATTACAAAGATAATCTCACTTGTTTTTATGTTTTCATGCATGTCAGGTACTAAACATTATCAAAATGAATATGAGAATGGGCGCACGAGAGTAATATTGTGGAACAATCCACTGGCTATCAAACTTGGCATGGTGGATGATGGCCTATCGTATTCACTGATCAAGGTGCTTGCTCTAACTTCGCAAGGTTGTATTGGTTGCACATATTTTGCATCTGACCTCTTGCATTACTTCTACTTTGTTACACCATCTACTTAGTTTAAGCATCATATATGTGTATATGCCATACCTATCCATTTTCTGTACCTATTCCATGTGTTGTCATACTATGTTTTTCTAGTCAAATGTTGTTCTTTCGTAATAGATGTCCAAAAGGAAGAGGGTGAGTGCAGATCCTCAAGGAGTACAAACTAGGTATTTGGAAAAGGTAGTGATACCTGATAAATCAGATAGATCAGCAGCCACAGAAAACACAGGCCCAACTATACCACACTCTACCCGTACTCCACTGGCGAAACCCCAATGAGAACTGCTGAGAGCCCAGCATCAGGTACTGTCTATGATACCAATTCAAAATTTGAACTCCTAAATTTCTGCATGTGCCTTACCTTCTCTGTTGTATGAAAACTAATTTCAGATGAAGCTCCTTACTCAAAGGATCATAGGATCTCACAACAATACCGGGCTCTGCATTGCTCTTGTCAGTACCTCTTGCCCTTTGTCGGCATACTTACACTCATTGCTGTTTGATTATGTAGCATCACTGTAAATGTTCGCTTCTTTATCCTCCCTTTGCCTAAAATTATAAGATCTATATTTACTCTTATATAAATGTAGAATTAACACAATGGTTATGATGTTTTGGATTGCTCATGTAAGTACCTGTTGTCATGTACTCCCTCTGTATCGAATTAATTGTTGATCAATTGGATGTATTTAGCACTTAATAATGCTAGATACATCCATTTGAGCAACAAGTAATAACGGACGGTGGTGGTATGACTGTACTTGCATCGCGAGATAGTTGATTGTCTAGCATTACTCTGCATCTTATCTGCCCTACCCTCCACTTTCTCCAAATTATCATATCTACATTTACTCTTACCAACATGTTGAATAAAGCCAATGCCACTGCACATGTTGATGTCTGCATTCCTCTTGTGAGTACCTTTTGCCTTGTAACCCTGTACTTAATTAATTTCTATTCGATTATGTATCATAAGTCTTCACCTGAGCTTCATTATCCTCTGTTTCTTCCCATATTATTTGATCTATATTTACTCTTTGCAAAATGTAGAAAAATGGCAACGCTTATAAAGAATTTTCTTTGGCGAATTTAGTGAATTATCCTTCCATCAACATGGTGATGGGCTTTGTCTACCCCGCGTTAACATGTAATGTAAGTTCATCCTTCTCAAGCCTTCAAACTTTGTTCTAGTATAGAGTTGATTAGGCATCATTTCCTCAACTGTTGTTTACGTTGCTGTTTACATCTGATTGGATGTTTGCAACAACTACCCATTTTAAATTGTAGTTGTAAAAGCATGTTCCTTATGCATAACAAATCCATTTATTTGCTTATATAATTGTGAAACCTTTTACGTGTCTCCTTGTTTCTCTTTCAGAGTCATATCTCTTATGCTAGGCAGAACTTTAGGGAAGATAGTGAGCCAAATCATACTGAGGACAGCGAGATGACCCCAAGGTCCTGTCTTGATGAAGATAGTGACTTGAAGCTACTCACCAGCAGGAGTGAGACAACCTCTGTGCAGTCGCTGCCTCAATTAGTTCGACTTCTTCAGTGTCAACTTAAAGCGGAAAGGCTTGCTTCAGCTCAGCTCCGACTTGAAGTCAAAGATGCAAGGAAGATGTCAGAGGACTGCCTTGCGCACTATGCTGCCATACAGCTAGGGACGGAGCATCTATCATTGACACAACTGAGGTCTCATCAGCTAGTTCGGCTGCTTGTGGGGCCCGCCCTGGCCAGGCCTCGTGCCTTCTGAAGTGCTCTTAGTTTTGTATATTCTTTTGTTGGCGTGTTTATATGCACTGGTGGCGACCTTCGATGCCCAATGTATGTAATCCATGGTCACGTTGTGCTTTATTATCACCGGTAGAGAACTTTGATTCCCAGTGGATGTAATATGTCGTAATTTCTTTATTGTATAGTCTAGGTTTATTCTTTGGTCGGTATATTGTAATTTAGGCCGGAGGGTTAAGTGGACCTCAGTGTTGTCGGTCTTCAGGCCGGCCCGTTACTCATATGGGCCAAAACGTGGGCCTATAATTATCTTGGGCCATTAGCAGGTCTAAAACTATAGTAGTTTCCCGCCTTTAACAGGCTGAGTAAAGTTCTAGGCAGTTGGGGCAGAGAATACCATGGGCTTTTAACAGGCTAAAATCTAGATTGGGCCAACATTGGGCAGAAAAATTCACGGGCCAATACAGGCCGAAACTGCCAAAGGCCCATGTTTGGCCCAAATAGGAGGAGCAGTTAACAGGCCAGAATATATCTCGGGCCAGTTTGGCCCAATAAAATTATTGGCTTTAAGCAGGCCGGTATCCATGTGGGCCATAGGCCCAAAAGTGTCACGAGCCATTATCAGATGGGCTGTAAGCAGGCCTGATTCAACGCGGGTTGTAATTAGGCCAAACTGTTCCAGGGGCCATTAACAGGCCGATAGGCCTGTTGCGCTGAAATTTTTCCATGAAGACCACGGGCCGTTAAGAGGCCTAAATTTACTTCGCACAGGAAATAGCCCAGTTTCTGCATGGGATGTGAAAGTACCTAAAGTTAAAACAAGCCGACAACGTCCCAAATGCACCTGGGCCGCTAACAGGCCAAAACTATTATCGGGCCGAACTGGTTAACGGGCATTTAACTAGCTGAAATACAAACCTGTCTTAGAATGGGCCCAAAAGAACAGTGGCCTGTTAACGGGCCTGATCCAGTATGGACCGTAATTTGTCCCAAAACATGGCAGGCTGTGAACGGGCCTAGTCTGCTATGGGCCTCAATTTGGCCCAAAACATGGCAGGTTGTTAACGGGCCATCCCACTAGTGTATGAAAAAACATGGTGGGCCTTTAGTTGGGCGGGCCTTTTCACCAGAATGGGCCTCTATTGGGCGGTGCCACGTGTCTACGTATCATAGGCGTCTCCTGTCCAACGAAAAGGTTTACATCTGTCCCGACGGTCAGCCAACACGTGTTTCCTCCGGCCAATGTTAAAGGGTTATCGAATCCAAAACTGGACCCGATAGCGTAACAGCGACCCGTTACGGTGGATGCCACATGTCGGACACCCTTGACGAAAGCACTTCTGTGACGCGCGATTTATCGTCATGTAAGTGGACACTTCCGCGATGATAATTTTGGTAATGTCATGGAATACTTCTACGACAGCACATGTATGACTATATTGATTCTGTCATAAAATTGTCATGGATGTACATGCATGACAGAAAATGTGACCTACTGTGACAAACATGTATCATCACGGATATGTCTTTTTTTGTAGTGTAGATAAGCTCATCAGAAATCCACAATTCATCAGATCTCGACATACACACCGCAAAAGAAGATTACATCGGATAGATCTCCAAAAACATCGAGGAGAACATGGTATTGAGAATCAAAGAGAGAGAAGAAGCCATCTAGCAACTAGCTATGGACCCATAGGCCTGAGGTAAAGTACTCATGCCTCATCGGAAGGGCAATAGAGTTGATGTAGAAGCCCTCCGTGATCGAATCCCCCTCCGGTAGGATGTCAAAAAAGGCCCAAGATGGGATCTCACGGAACAGAAGGTTGTGGCGGTGGAAAAGTGTTTTCGTGGATGCTTCTGTTGGTTTGGGAATATATAGGAGGAAGATCTATGTCAGGGGATCACCGAGGGGCCCACATGGCAGGGGGCGCGCTACCCCCTGGGCGCGCCTTCCGCCCTTGTGGCCACCTCGTGGCTCCTTTGACTTGCACTCCAAGTCTCATGGGTGCCTTCTGGTCCAAGAAAAATCATTGTGACGGTTTTATTCCGTTTGGACTCTGTTTGGTATTCCTTTTCCGCGAAGCTTAAAAACAAGGAAAAAATAAAAACTGGCACTGGGCTCTAGGTTAATAAGTTAGTCCCGAAAATAATATAAAATACCATATTAATGCATATAAAACATGCAAAACAGATAATATAATAGCATGGAACAATAAAAAATTATAGATACGTTGGAGACGTATCAAGCATCCCCAAGCTTAATTCCTGCTCCTCCTCGAGTAGGTAAATGATAAAAACAGAATTTTTTATGCGGAATGCTACCTAACATATTTATCCATGTAATTTTATTTATTTTAGAATGAATTCTCAGATCCGTAAGATTCAACACAAAAGTTTAATGTTGACATAAAAACAATAATACTTCAAGCATACTAACAAGGCAATTATGTCTTCTCAAAATAACATGGCCAAAAAAAGCTCATCCCTACAAAATCATATAGTCTGGCTATGCTCCATCTTCATCAAAAAAATATTCAAATCATGCACAACCCCGATGACAAGCCAAGCAATTGTTTCATACTTTTGGTGTTCTCAAACTTTTTCAACTTTCACGCAATACATGAGCGTGAGCCATGGACATAGCACTATAGGTGGAATAGAATACGGTGGTTGTGGAGAAGACAAAAAGAAGGAGATAGTCTCACATCAATTAGGCGTATTAACAGGCTATGGAGATGCCCATCAATAGATATCAATGTGAGTGAGTAGGGGTTGTCATGCAACGGATGCACTAGAGCTATAAGTTTATGAAAGCTCAAAAAGAAAACTAAGTGGGTGTGCATCCAACTTGCTTGCTCATGAAGACCTAGGGCATTTTGTGGAAGCCAATCATTGGAGTATACAAGCCAAGTTCTATAATGAAAAAATCCCACTAGCATATGAAAGTGACAACATAGGAGTCTGATCATGGTGCTACTTTGAAGCACATGTGTGGAAAAAAAGGATAATAACATTGCCCCTTCTCTCTTTTTCTCTCATTTTTTTCGTTTGGCTTCTTTGGCCTCCCTTTTTTCCTCACATGGGATAATCCTCTAACAATGAAAATCATCACACTCTTATTTACTTACAACTCAAAAATTACAACTCGATACTTAGAACAAAATATGACTCTACATGAATGCTTTCGTAGGTGTACCGGGATGTGCAATGACTCAAGAGTGACATGTATGATAGAATTAAGAAAGGTGGATTTGCCACAAATACGTTGTCAACTACATGATCATGCAAAGAGATATTACAATGATGGAATGTGTCATAATAAAACAGAACAGTGGAAAGTTGCATTGCAATATATGTCGGAATGGCTACGGAAATGCCAGAATAGGTAGGTATGGTGGTTGTTTTTAGGAAGGTATATGGTGGGTGTTTGGTACCAGCGAAGGTTGCGTGGTACTAGAGAGGCTAGCAATGGTGGATGGGTGAGAGTGCGTATAATCTATGGACTCAACATTACTCATAAAGAACTTACAAACTTATTGCAAAAATCTACTAGTCATCAAAACAAAGTACGAAGCACATAAGGAAGACAATAAAAAAATACCACATGCTCCAACTTCGTTACATAACGGTTCACCATACGTGCATGCTATGGGAATCACAAACCTTAACACAAGTATTTCTCAAATTCACAATTACTCACTAGCATGACTCCAATATCACCATCTCTATATCTCAAAACAATCATAAGGAATCAAACTTCTCATAGTATTCAATGCACTTTATATGAAAGTTTTTATTATATCCCACTTAGATGTCTATCATATCTTTCCCTAATAATAAAGCACGGATTGACTCCGTGGGTTCACCGTCACAATACGCTTTTCCCCGTGAATTTACGCTTTCAGTTTAAAAAAAACTCATATTCAAGGTGGTACTAATTTTTTGCTTAGGTAATTTTCGGTTTCATCGGCTCCTACATCACGTTTCCCGTCGGTCACGCCTCCCTGTCTCAGCCCATACGTCACCTGCATGGGCCTCAGCCCACCGAATCGAATCCAGTAGCCAGACAAGCCGATAGAAGAGACAGAAAGAAAATGCATGTGTCCATACATGGAGGACGAGCTCTCGCCTCCTTTCTCGCTCGCCGCCGCCACCACCCACGTCGGCCTCTTCTCCGGTGACCTCCAGCGCCGTCCAGCATGCCCCCGAGCTCCCCACAGTCCACGCCTCCCTCCCCTCCGGCCAGAGTCTCCGCTCCCGTCCTCTACCGCCCGCTCGCAAGCCCATCCCCCATGGCTAGGGTTTCGGGTAGGGCTTCGCAGCCGCGTCTCCGGCTGCCCCAGGTTCGTTCCTTGTTCGTTCTTGTTCTCCCTTTATCTAACTAATCATGTTTAGGTTTTTTAGGGGATAAACAAGGGGAGGTATAGCAGGGCGTTGGACATTTGCGGGAGTGGGGGAGATCTATGTGGACGAGGACTGTCTGGTGCACTGCTGGTGCGGGGAGGGCAGGGGAGAGGGATGGCTGCTGCGCTGCTGTTAGCTGCATATAGCACTGCTCCTTTCCTGTTGTTTGTTGATTGATGCTACTGCTGCTGCTACTTTGATGCAGTTGCTGCTAATTTGATGTGGAGGATGTGCAGGGACGGATGACGAGCGAGCAGAGGATTTATCTGGGACCTAAATTTGGCAGGTAAAAATTGGTCTGTTTGCCGCTAGCTGGCTTCATGTGATGCTATAGTGTGCTATGGAGAGGTACAGAGGTTATTTTACAGGACGATGAAGGTTCATGATTGGCAATTGATCTTGGGCTAGTGGCTTATTATGATCAAAACTGAGAGTATATGCGCCACTATTAGTGGTCTTGCAGAGTTGGAATATTATGCTTCACTGTAATTGCTTTACTGAATCTACAGACTAAAAAAATTTCTATTTCTTGTGTCAGGCAAATGGGTGAGCTCTCACATCCCTCTCGGTCTCCTTTGATTTGTTGCAGATTTCTTCGAAGTCCATGACCTCTCTGTATGTTGATTGCACCCATGTACTATATACTTCCAATTTCTTCTGTATCGTGTATATACCAATTGTTTTCCTTTACTTTGTGCACAGTGATTTTGCTCTAGCACTAATATAAATTTTGGATTCATAATTGCAGCCTATCATTAATTTGCCGCAAAACTACAACCAATGTCAAAATCCTTATTTTAGTTAGGACAAATAACTATTTAAAAACCCAAAACTAGTTGCATTCAATATTTGATAGGTTAATTCCATCATTCAGTATTTGGAGTAGATGCTACAGTTATAATGAAACAGTAGGATTCCTGTAATTGTGCACAGCAGCAGCGAGGCGCTCTAAATTTCAACATGACACCGAACTTCAAACAGAACGCCTCCATGGTTGATGATGTGCTCTTAGATTATTAGTTTCTTTGAATTTCCCTGCTTCAATTAGATTAAGGTTATAATGCAAACATATAGATAGATGTATCAATCCATTCAGATGCAGTTTTCTGTTTCCTAGCCTCCATGTGTATGTAATATTATTATTTTGGAAAAGGAACATTTATTAAGGCAACAAGCCAACACAAATAAGAAAACTTGGCCGCTACATGTTACTAACTCTAAACTGAAAAGGTTCTAAATCAACTGACTTGACCGGAGCTCTATCTTAAAGATTTGATCATAACAGAGTTTGGCAGGTTTCCCCGAAAGAAAAAAGCAGAGTTTGGCAGGTTAGGTGAGACACGTCATTAGATTTGTTATGAGCATTGCGATATCCTAGGTTAGATAGGTACGCAAATTAATCAAAATTTTCATTTAACATGAAGTAGAAACAAATATATGTAATTGTCAATATCAGTGTGCCGGTGAAAAAACTCAGTCACTGCCAATGTACTGTTCTCCCATGCTAAAGCTGAAAAAAACTGCATGCACATTTGTTTGTTTCAGCACAAGAAAACATTCAAACTTAATATACCTATCGCATCTCATGGTGTATGATTAACTTGCACTACATTGTTTCTATTTCCAAAATTTATTATTCATGGTCGGTTATTGCCGTTTTAATACAATCAACCGTTTCAAATATATTTGGATTATATTAGGAAACTGCATCTATGTGTTTCTGAGTTAGAGCTCCTAACAGGCTACTTCTGCTTCCTTAGTTGCTTCCATTTTAACTTTAGATCGTTATTAAGATGGACCTCCGAGCCATATAGTCCATAAGGAAGTGTTCAGATACTTGTAGATCATGCAAGTGAAGAGTGGCTTTAATACTTTTGAGTGGACATAAAGTAATTTTAAGATCAATAGTTGATGTTCTCGCTCTTAAAAAAATACTAACAATTGATGCCAACGACCCGAATGGTCCAACACACAATATTTATTCTTCTTCGTAAAAGAATTATGTTTTCTAATTATTATATAGGAGTGCACATCAAATGTTTTCATTTGGTGCATCAGTTCAAAGCAAGCCAGAAACATTAAGTCTTCTATTTTTGTAGATCAGAATCCTAGAGGTAGTCAGTTTATATCATTTTTCCGGTACCTCTGTTGTGCATATATTTCTCAAACGAATTCTGCCATCGATTAGGAGTGAAATCACCATGACATTTACAAGCCTTGTCTTCCATGCTCAGGTCAATGATACTTGAAATTCTTGGGACTTCTTTCGAATCGAAACATTAGAAGATAAGCTTGTGGTGACTTTATGAGGTTTTGGCATTGGACCGTTTGAAACTTTAGATTGGCAGAGAGATAGAGACCCTGGTGCTCTGAAGGATGTTGAATTTGAGATCAAAAATTATTGTTGTTAAATGATCTTTGCTTCTTTCAATTGGAAAATTTAGCGTTGTTGGTTGTTTGATGTTGCAGTGGGCCTTGGCAGTGGAGAGCTAGGTGCCGGCGAGGTAGGCGACATCGTCAACCAGGGCCATCATGGCCTCCACCTGCGCCCTCTTGCAGGTGGACTGCTGGTCATCGGTGTGGCGGGTCGGGCTCTTGCAGCAACATCTATGATATTCTCTGGACGAGCTGCAGGTAGGCCAGTAGATGAGGATTCGACGACCACCACCGAGGTATGCCCTCCTCTCCTTGCCCTTGGGCTGGCATCTCTGATCAGGCTGTAATCTGCTGCTGTAGTGTTGCTCTTTGGGGATTCCTATGGGATCTATTTTTGATTGGTCAAAGCTGGTATGTTGGCCACCGGTTGGTTTAACATGATGCTATAATGCGCTACGGAGAGATATGTTATTCCAATACAAGCGGCCGGTCAGTTAATTTGAGGATTTTTGCCTTTTGTTCCTCAGGCCTATAGCTTTGTGGTTTCAGTCCAACAGTTAAAAGTTGCATTGGCTTGTAAAAATTCATGTGACTGGACCAGTAGGTGAGGATGATCTCATATGGAAAATACTGCTCCATGGTATTAAAATCTGTTATAGGTGTTGGAAGTCAATGCTAGGAGCTCCTGGGATGTGCTCATGCATGCTTGGTCAGAACTTTTCTTTTGAATCAATTGATGAACCGATAGCATCAGATATGCCGTATGTGTACTCCACTATGTACGACAGGGTGAAAACAAGTTTGATCGATGGAGATGGATTTCTATCCTGTTGGTGCAATTGTATGTTCAGGTGGTTCTTTCATGTCTGTCCTCTCTAGCTTCTTCATGTTTTCTTTCTCAGGTGTAATTTAGTTGCCATTTATAATAGCCAAATTTTCATGTCAAACATGATTTAAAGATTTTCTATGCTAGTTGACATGTCATTTATTTTCTAAACAACCTATTGTTGATGGTGTTTGATCTCCTTTCTGACATCTTCCAAGAATATGTTCTCATGTTCAGTAAATGCAATTTAGTTGATTATTTTGAATTATTGTAGTAGGTTAATAGGATTTAATTGTACTCAAATTTTGTTTTCCATAGGGATACAAACAACAGTGTAACGACTCTAGAAATCTACATCTTAATACTTCCCTATTTTTGGGGATTTGAATCTTCATGGTTATGATAATGGTTCAAAACTCCATTTGACCTTGGAAGGGTTATGTTCTTCATATGTTTTTGTAGCCCTTGAATGAACTATTTTAAGACATGTTATTTACATTAAGGTCACCAATGTGCACTTTTTAGTCAAAACACAGTGCAAGGCTCCTTTCTTATGTTGATAACATACTTGGCAAACATTTCAGAAATGACATTTTATAGTTATGGTTTGACCTACTTGACACAAATTAAATTTTGTTTGTACATTTCCTTTAGTTGTCCACTTTTAGAAATTTTAATGTCAGTTTTTTGTCAATTTTTCACACTGTGAATCCGACAAGAACCTTCAGATAAAATAAATAAGAGGTATTATATGTCTGTTTACTAAAGCCTTGAGAGGCAAAGGCAGACTGGCACTAAATAGCCTTATTTACATTCAGTACATCGCTGAATACATGCAAAAGTAAACCAAAGTCGCAATCATGCGAAGGTATAAACGAGACCAAGACATTCCAATAGAGCTACAAACCTGGTGTGCAATCATTGCATGATGAGGATCAAAGGTAGTAGTTGCTTACAAAATATGCTTGTGAAGAAGATCACCTAGACTAAACCCAGCGTCTTGTGAGATTGCAGAAACCTCTTGTGAGGCTTTGCATACAGACATTGTTGTGAGTTTTACGAGTTTGTATTCCGTTTTCTGCTTTGGAATTGCATCGGGCATCTTGGTGAGTAACTTCAGTGAGTTTGTTTTGCATAGACTTATACAAATAACAAATGTTTGCTTCCATTGAGCATCTTGTGTAGAGTTCATTATACACTTTGAAAGGAGTTTTTTGCTTTTCGGGAAACTAAAGTAGTTTATCTCGATCCAAATCTAATAATAAATTTTGACCAGTTCCTGTATAATCAATGGAAGTGGCATATATTTCTCTGGATTATTGATAAGCTGTTATTTTTATTTTTGCAATATGTATCTGATGAAATAACAAGTAAACTAACTATAACTAATTTTGTAAAACTGTTGCAATGCACGGGCTATAGTTCATGGTTTGGACAACAACCCGTAGCAACGCACGGGCATATTTACTAGTTAGGACTAAATTCAGAACCAAAGAAAATTACCATGCTATTTAAAGACACTCAAAATAATATAAGTGAAGCATGATAGTTCAAAAAAATTCTAGAAAATAAAACCGCCATCGTGCTCTAAAAAGATTTAAGTGAAGCACTAGAGCAAAATTGCCTAGCTCAAAAGATATAAGTGAAGCACTCTCAAAAGGTGTGTATAGCAAGGATGATTGTGGCAAACTAAAAAGCAAAGACTCATATCATACAAGATGCTCCAAGCAAAACACATATCATGTGGTGAATAAAAATATGGCCTCAAGTAAAGTTACTGATAGATGGAGTCGAAAGAGGGGATGCCTTCCGGGGCATCCCGAAGGCATCCCCAAGCTTAGGCTCTTGGTTGTCCTTGAATAGTACCTTGGGGTGCCTTTGGCATCCCCAATCTTAGGCTCTTGCCACTTCTTATTCCATCGTCCATCAAATCCTTACCCAAAACTTGAAAACTTCACAACACAAAACTCAACAGAAAATCTCATAAGGTCCGTTAGTATAAGAAAATAAATTACCACTTTTGGTACTGTTGTAAACTCATTCCTTATTTATATTGGTGTAATATCTACTGTATCCAACTTTTATATGGTTCATACCCCCCGATAATACCCATAGATTCATCAAAATAAGCAAACAACACAAACAAAACATAATCTGTCAAAACCAGAACAGTGTGTAGTAATCTGTAACTCTCGAATACTTCTGTAACTCCAAAAATTCTGAAAAATTAGGACAACCTGGGAAATTTATATATTAATATTCTGCAAAAAAATAATCAGTATTTTATCATGCTTCTATTAAAAATGAGAATTGTATTCCTGAGCACAAAAGTTTATATTATTCAGCAAGATCAAAACAACTATCACCGTAAATCATCCCAAAGGTCTTACTTGGCACAAAAACTAATTAATACACATCTAACTAGAGGCTAGATGAATTATTTATTGAAAAACAGAACCAAAAATCAAAGAAGAAAAATAAAATTGGGTTGCCTCCCAACAAGCACTATTGTCTAACGCCCTTAGCTAGGCATAAAAACATATAGATAGATCCAGGTATTGTCATAGTAATAATAAGACAAATGTCGGAAGCTCATCTCATACTCCCTTTGTTTAGCAGCATGTTTTATTTGTGGTAATCAAAAGTATTCAAAAGGGGTAAATTTTACGGGATAAGGATCCCTAAGATCATGCTCGGGAGGAATTGGGGCCCTAATATTGTATGACCAACTCATCATTGTAAGCGTTCTTTTGGCAAAAAGTCATGAGCTTGTGTCCAAGAGAGAAACCCAATCCATTATTTTGTATATCAAAATTATCATTAAGTTTATAAATCTTATCAACAAAACATCGGTAGGGACCCTCTTTCTTAAATTTTCATTATAAGCAACAAGATCTAGAGATCCTAAACACATTATTTCCTCTTGGTTAAAGAGAATCCCCTCTATATGAGGACGACCACCATCTACTGTATAATGCGCAAAATATTTACTAGATTATTTGATAATTACTCTAAACTCATGGGCTAGAAATATAGTGGCGGCGTGCTTAACAGAAGAATGCTCAATATTAGGAAACTCTAGAAAAATCCTTTGTGTGGATGGATGCATATGAACAAATTGTCTTTCAAGTTCAACCACAAGGAATGATATAGCATCTGTAAGACTATTAGTTTTATGGAGAATCGATCCACCTAACGTGGGGAATGCACCGACACAAGTAAAGCAATCTTGAATAACCCCTTTTCCAATGATATTGCCACTCCCTATGCGAAGTTTTTAGTGTGCATGATAGTAGGTTATTCATGAGGATTAATATTAGCAAAAGCATCATAGTTTCCCGCATAGTTACTACTATCCTTTTTAGTGTTAATCTCCCCGAATTCAGACATGGTGGCAACAATTCAAACTTGCAATGAGCAAACCAAAAGAAAACGAAAACACGAACAAAAGAAGGCCAAAGAAAAGGAAAACCTTTTCGAAAATCATTTTAGAAGTGGGCGAGAGGAAAGCGAGAGGCAAATGGCGAATAATGTAATGCAAGAGATGAGTGTTTTATGATGGGTACTTGGTATGTCTTTACTTGGCGTAGATCTCCCCGGGAATGGCGCCAGAAATTCTTCCTGCTACTTCTTGAGCTTGCATTGGTTTTTCCCTTGAAGAGGAAAGGCTGATGCAGCAAAGTAGAGATAAGTATTTCCCTCAGTTGGAGAACCAAGGTATCAATCTAGTAGGAGACAATGCAAAAATCAATAATACCTGCACAAACAATCAAATAGTTACACCCAATGCGAGAAAGGGGTTGTTAATTCCTTCACGGTCACTTGCAAATGTGAGATCTGATAGAGATAGATGAAACTAAACAAAAGATAAAGTAAATATTTTTTAGTTTTTTTGGTTTATAGACCAGAAAGTAAAAGATTGCAAAATAGTAGATCGGAAACTTAATATGATGGAAAATAGACCTAGGGGCCATGGGTAGACCTAGAGGCTTCTATGAAGATAGCAAATAATAAGGTGGGTGAACAAATTACTGTCGAGCAATTGATAGAAAAGTGCAAAGTTATGATGATATCTAAGGCAATGATTATGAAATATAGGCATCACGTCCGTGTCAAGTAGAGCGACTCCTACCTGCATCTACTACTATTACTCCACACATCGACCAACTCCTGCCTGCATCTAGAGTATTAAGTTCATGAAGAACATGGTAATGCTTTAAGTAAGATGACATGATGTAGAGGAATAAAATCAAGCAATATGATGTAAACCCCATCTTTTTATCCTCGATGGCAACAATACAATATGTGCCTTGCCACCCCTACAGTCACTGGGAAAGGACACTACAAGATTGAACCCAAAGCTAAGCACTTCTCCCATTGCAAGAAAAACCAATCTAGTTAGCCAAACTAAACCGATAGTTCGAACAGAATTACAAAGATATCAATTCATGCATATAAGAATTCAGAGAAGATTCAAATAATATTTATAGCTAAGCTGATCATCAATCCACAATTCATCGGATCTCGACAAACACACCGCAAAACAAGATTACATCGAATAGATCTCCAAGAACATCGAGGAGAACATGGAATTGTGAACTGAAGAGAGAGAAGAAGCCATATAGCTACTAGCTATGGACCCGTAGGTCTGAGGTAAACTACTCACACTTCATCGGAATGGTAATAGAGTTGATGTAGAAGCCCTCCATGATCAAATCCCCCTCTAACAGGATGCCGGAAAAGGCCCCAAGATGGGATATCATGGGAATAGAAGGTTGCGGCGGTGGAAAAGTGTTTTCGTGGATGCTTCTGGTGGTTTGGGAATATATGTGAATATATAGGAGGAAGATCTAGGTCAGGGGGTCAACGAGGGCCCCACAAGGTAGGGGCGCGCACCCTCCACCCTTGTGGCCGCCTCATGGCTCTCCGGACTTGCACTCCAAGTCTCCTGGGTGTCTTCTGGTCCAAGAAAACTCATCGTGAAGGTTTTATTCCATTTGGACTCCGTTTGGTATTCCTTTTCTGCATATCTCTAAAACAAGGAAAAAACAGAAACTGGTACTGGGCACTAGGTTAATAAGTTAGTCCCAAAAATAATATAAAATAGCTTATTAATGCATATAAACCATCCAAAACAGATAATATAATAGCATGGAACAATCAAAAAATATAGATACGTTGGAGACGTATCAAGTGTTGGTTCATGTCACCGAACATCCAAGGGAGGATCGCGACTCGATGTCACCGACCGAGGATCTGCCATCAAAGTAAACAAGGGTGTCTATGCCAGACACAAAGTTGTTCGCGATATCGACACCCTGAGTGAAGCCGATGAAGAAGTGTTTCTGGGCGGCTTGAGGCTAGTCGGCTTTGGCGCGACGAGCCGACTCAACTATGTCGGAGCAGATGTCTGCCTCGAGGCTGGATTCACCGATATTGCTGATGAAGACGTGGATCTTGCCGAAACATACCCGGTACCCGTACTCTATAGAGTTGACTCGGGGCCCCAACCTCAATCATCGATGTAGAGCTTGCCACGATGACTCTTTGTCATCTGACCAATCGCATATCCTTCGATCCCTGGGGTATCTCCCTCAAAGAACTCAACATCATCATGCACGGCCACCATGGTGGGCGCCAACTATCATGGTTTTGTCAGGGAAGATGTCCTTGAAAACGGACTTAGTCATGAGACCATCGCAGCTAGGTAGTAGCTCAAACGGGGTTGATCGGAATTAAGAGACACGAGTTTACCTAGGTTTGGCACCTCACAGTTGAGGTAAAAGCCTATGTCCTGCTTTATTGATTATTGCTGGAGATCTCAATAACAAAGGTGCGACTTTGGCTAACCTAGTATTCGAGAGCTGGTACTTAGTCCTTTCTGTCCTAGTGGCTCCCATTTATATAATAGGTGAGTCCCCTGATTTACAACAGACTCTGGGTCGCAATACAAGCCTTCCCTTAGTATATCTACTAGTTATCTTATTCTCCAGACAAGGGGACTTCCCTTGCGATTTGCCCTTCAGGCCGGTCCATCAAGTATCATGAGACGAGACGACCTCTCCTCAAGTATCCTTCTAGGCCATGGGCCGTTTCCTTGCTGGATTCCCCATGAGCTGCCAAATGTCCACCGGGTCATACCTGGACCGGGTTATAACATGGGGAATATCCCCAACACCTTGGGTGTAATTTGTGATCCGTTTAAAGGTTACGAGATGGTGGTTGGCTCCACAATTATTCAGGTACTATATATTATCATCAACACTTCTTTAATCATAAGCTGCATTTTTAGTTTGTGCGCATAAGTTTTGTGTCATCCTGGAGTACACTTTTGGTACTAATATTATGTTATATGCTCAATGAAGAGTTTGTCCATGGATATCCTATCAATGGTGTGGATTTTGTCAAGACCTTACGTATCAGTATGTGGTGTTTTGATCTGAACACGATTATTGGCTTGCCCCGATCCTTTCCATGTCTGGAAACTTTGTATATAGAGGTGATGATTTCACGCACATTGAATGACCATATACAATTTACTAGAATTGACCGTTCAATTGTTTTCAATCTTCATGTCTACTTAGGAACTATCACATGGACAAAAAGGTATAACCAATCCATGGCATAAGAAGCACCGGGATTTTCTCAGTTCCCATGACATTCGTTTGAGGACAATAATGCTGGAAGGATATGCATCCAACAACACTGGTGTGCGTCGGTCCTAAAGAAACGGTTTTTAACCCTTTCCGCGACGGCATTTGGAACCGTTGCCAAGTGAGTCTGGGCGATAGGGGGGTCGTTCCCACACGACCCAGAAACCATCGCGGATAGGGCCCCTACAGTACTCCTACTCGTTTCTGCTCGCATTGCCATCGCAGTCGGTATTCTGTGGAACTACGTTTATGATGCGCGGCCCTTCACAAATGGTTCACTATTATAGAACACGTATGATGCGTGGCCCATCACAAATGGTTCAGCGTTAAGAAGATTAGCTAATCGTCATACGAGTGTCAGACAGGATTACGAAATGACGGACCGTCATAACATCGTCATACGCAACAACTACCGCACACGCTATCCTATGGTGCAACATTTATGATGCATACTTCATCAGAAATAGTTCATGGTTGTGAATCGTGTACGATAAGGCAACTAACACAAATGTTTAGTTTGCCCGCACCGTTTGTGATATTCTCTGACATCGCACACGGTTTGCAAACGGCAACTATGTGCATGCTTGCACATGTTTCCTCTCTATGAACCATCTCAAATTTTGGTGCATATCAAAAACGTTTGTGTTTTACCAACCGTGTGTGCCGTAACAACCTGGAGAGCGAAATTTCACCCTAATTTAATTTTTTTCTTTTCCAAATTGTACCGGATTTGGATTTGAATTTGAATGTATGCTACAGCTTTATTCATATCCATCAGGTTCAAACAACCAATGCATTATTCGATTCATAGGTACATATGTTCAAGAATTACATAAGAACCAAATAAAGAATGATGAACCAGAGTTGTATACTTGTACTATTAAACACGGTAAAGAAAGAGGCGAAATACATTCTGGTTGCCGAACAAGGTGAAGTGGAATGCCCATATTGTGCCCTCCTCCGTGCAGAAGGCACGCACGACTCTAGTCCAACCCCTTGTGATGGCCGACCGCCCATCCTTCATGGTCTTGATTAAAACATCTAGATAATCATCGTGTTTTGGTAGAAATACTTTAACCTTTGCATGCCCACCAACCATGTAGTTTGAGAGGTAATCTTGAGTAAACTGCTTTGGCAACCACTTCAAAGGAAAAAGATTCAGACATTGTCATCTAACACAACTCATTATGGGCAGTAAAAGGAAGGCTATAGAGTTCTTACTTACCATCCTGCAGTTCGCTGTTGTCTTGGATAAAGTGTAAACAAATAGTTTAATTGCCATCTTTGGACCCATTTTACTAACAATCTTTATCAGCTTCCTCACTTGATGCTGGTTCATCCATATCTCATTGCCCCATACGCAGAAAGGGTCGAAGCGCGGATCTTTACCAATGACATGTGTACCTAAAAGCACCAAGTTAATATTAGAAGCTAAACAACAATTGCACAATGATGTAGCACAACACTCTTTTATAATATGTCTATATACAGCTGTATGTGGTAGTCCATTTGAAATCTCTAAAAATATAAATATTTAGGAACGGAGGGAGTATCTTATAACATCCAATATACTCACATATTAGATGAATTAACATTTGTATGTGGTAGTGCATTCTTACAAATTATCGGCTGGTTAACTGCTGATGTATCCAGGGGTTACAATTAGTTTGAGCTAGTTTGGGCTCAAATAACCCTAAAGTATATCTAAACATGAGGGCTAGTTTGAGCTAGTTGTATCTATAACCCACCTAGAAAAACTATCCAACCAAAGAGATGCTCATTGGAGCTAGTTCTCCTAGTGCATTTATTGTCAATCTAACCCTGCCATCCAAACAACTATTTGGGTGAAGTTATTTCAGGGTTAGTAATGAGCTAGAAACTAACTCTAACCTCTAGCTAAGTTGAGTATCGAAACATGGTTGTGTTGTTGTTGTTGTTGCTGCTGCTCTTCTACGTATATCTAGACATCATTAGAACATTAATGTAACACTCTTCCTTGTTGCTATGTAGCCTAGGATTGCATATTTAGACATTAAGTACAGTGCATGTTGCTATTTAGCCTCAGATATATTACATATGGCCCTAGTTAACCTAACGATAAATGGGTTGCAGATATATTCAGTTAAAAGTCCGATTCACCGATTAGTCCCTTATCAGCCGCCGGCCTATATGGTACTAGCTAGCGATATCCTGAACAGTGAGCGGATATAAGCCATGGGATTAAACTAACCTCAATGGATGAAAATAGCAGTCGTTCCCAAAATTGTCCTGTGTAGGTACATCGAGAACCATGTTAAGCACAACAATTCATACTTGCACATATAGAATATCACGTTGTGAATAACTGGAATAAACAAGGCATAATACCAACAACCAAAGATAGCATTCGAAACTGGACATATGCTAACTACATACAACCGAACAATAAAAAAACTTTAAAAGAGGGATATGCTAGCTATAACAGGATTAACAGCAAGCAAATATATGCATTCCTATCGGTATGTTTAAAACTGGATTGATGAAATGTACTGCATAGTAAATAATTGCACATATAGAGCATCACATTGTGAACAACTGAAATAAACAAGGCATACTGCAAACAACCAGATATAGCAATTCAAACTGGACATATTCTCACTACACTACAAAAGGGACTCGACAAAACAAATCATGGGTTTCCCCCTGTGAAGAGCCACAGCAAAAAAATCATGGGTTTCCTCACTTTTCACAGATGGGCTCGTTCCCATGGGAAGAGGACAGACCCTGGATGCGCTCCATGTTGTCGCAGATGGGCTCCTTCCCATTGGAAGAGCAAGGGCTATAGGGTGCCCTCCCTGATGTCGCAGACAGGCGCTTTCCCCTTGGAAGAGCATATGGGCTCTTTCCCCTTGGAAGAGCCGGACAGGATGCCCTCCTTGTGGTCGCCATCGATGAGGTCTGACTTGGAAGCTGTGGATCCCAAGCCAACGTCGTAGATTGTGTCCTTCAGACATGACAAAAGGGGCTCGATTGCGATGTAGAATGGCAAATTGTTGATAGCGAGCGAGAGGAGATCAACGGCGGGGCCATGGATGAGATCGACGGCGGTTGAACCTGAGGGGTTGGGGGTGGGCCACTTAACCTATGACATAGCCCACCTCAGGCCATCGCTGTCGATGACCTCGATGTCGTAGCCGGCGGACGAGACATGCCCGCATACTCTAGCCCGCTGCTTGAGTGCCTGCCGCGAGTAATGGTCGTCAGCTTCCTCGGCGATGTCAGGCAAAGAGACCGCTATACACCTCTTTTGGGCCAGTCGCTCCTCGAGCTCCACGGGAATTGTAGTCGGGCTTAGGCTGTGACGCTCTGGAGTGGGGGTGGGGATGGGGATCGGTGGGTAAGCTGCACGGGCAAACCGGCAGATGTTGACAATGGAGGCCTTGCGGCGGCGTTAGTGGCTATGGGGACCATCCTAGGGTTTTGAGCGAGGGAGGGTGTGTGTGTGTGTGTGCACACGCACGCCCAAGGAGGTTTTTGTGTGTGTGTGTAGGGGGCGCAGGCTGTTTGAGGATATGACGCGGGTACTGAAAATTTTACTACTCGAGAGTCAAACACAGGATTGAAATGCCGAGCTATTGAAAATTTTGATGATAGTGCATCGCTCACGGTCCGGAGATAACAACCGTGTGTTATGAAACAGAAAAACCCTCGAGGAGGGCAGATATTTCCTAGGGATGTAGGTGGGCTTGGGAAAAAGAAACATTGCACACGGTCCAGAGATAACAACCGTGTGTTATGTAATAGAAATACCCTCGAGGCGGGCGGATATTTTTGAGAGGGGAAGCCTCATGGAGCCCAATGTACTATGCAGATGTGTGCGTGACAGGTGCACCGGC
Source organism: Triticum urartu (assembly GCF_003073215.2). Taxonomy (NCBI): domain Eukaryota; kingdom Viridiplantae; phylum Streptophyta; class Magnoliopsida; order Poales; family Poaceae; genus Triticum; species Triticum urartu. The sequence goes on from NC_053025.1 coordinate 229,652,994, forward strand.
GTGGCACATAGTTAGTTTGAGTGAGCCGTGTCTGTTGCGTCATCTGACTTATCTAATGTTCATAAATTTCATGAAAAATGACGTGGGAGTGGGTCGGACCACGAACACACCTGCATGTGGACCAAATTTATGTATCAAAAGGGTGGTTTGATTTTCAAATAATAAATGCAACATTGATGTGGCACCTCTCTCGCAAAGTGAACTGTATTACTTGCCCCCACCCCCTCACCCCGTCTTGTCGGCACGAAGGGAATCCTAAGCTATGAATGCATGCCCCTCCACCATAACCGATGTTCACCTAGCAAAGTGCGACGTAGCTAGCACCCCCATCCTCCCTCGTGTCGGCACGAAGGGAATCCTAAGCTACGAATGCACCCCCTCCTAACTGAGGTACATTCACCTAGCAAAGTGCGAAGTAGCTAGCAGCCCCCTCCCCCCTCCCTCATGTCGGCATGAAGGGAATCCTAAGATATGAATGCATGCCCCCTCCCAACCGAGGTTCACCCTAGCAAAGTGCGAAGTAGCTAGCATCCCCCCTGCCTCGTGTCGGCACAAAGGGAATCCTAAGCTATGAATGCATGCTCCCCCCCAACCGAGGTCCACCCTAGCAAAGTGCGAAGTAGCTAGCAGCCCCCCCCCCCCTCCCTCATGTCGGCATGAAGGGAATCCTAAGATATGAATGCATGCCCCCTCCCAACCGAGGTTCACCCTAGCAAAGTGCGAAGTAGCTAGAAGCCCCCCTCTCTCGTGTCGGCACGAAGGGAATCCTAAGCTATGAATGCATGGCCCCCAACCAAGGTTCACCTAGCAAAGTGGGGAGTAGCTAGCAGCCCCCCTCCTCCCTCGTGTCGGCACGAAGGGATTCCTAAGCTATGAATGCATGCCCCACCCCCAACCGAGGTTCACCTAGCAAAGTGTGGAGTAGCTAGCAGCCCCCCTACCGCTAGTCGGCATGAAGGGAATCCTAAGCTATGAATGCATGCCCCCCCAGCTGAGGTTCACCCTAGCAAAGTGCGAAGTAGCTAGTAGCCACCCCTCCCTCGTGTCGGCACGAAGGGAATCCTAAGCTATGAATGCATGCCCCCGACCGAGGTTCACCTTGCAAAGTGCGAAGTAGCTTGCAGTCCCCCTCATGTTGGCACGAAGGGAATCTTAACCTATGAATGCATCCCCCTCACCCCAACCGAGGTTCACCTAGAAAAGTGTGAAGTAGCTAGAAGCCCCCACCCCCCTCGTGTCTCCATGAAGGGAATCCTAAGCTATGAATGCATGCCCCCCAATCGAGGTTCACTGAGCAAAGTGCGAAGTAGCACCCCCCCACATACACACTTTAAGTCGGCGGGCCAGAAAGGCATATATCTCAACAAGATGGATCGTAAAATGGACCAAGAATAATCCTCCTTGGTCGTACAACGTCTCTCTTGTTGTTCGTCGAAGTGATGGCCGTCCATGCGACCCTGGAGATGGGCTAGCTCGCCAATAACCACGCAAGTAGCTAGTCCCCGAAGACAACCAGTACATGCGTGTCGCCCAAACATATGTATGGAGAGTTGTGTTTTTGAGTAATAATGGAACAACTTTGATGTGGCACCCTGATTTCAAATTAGAAATCCCCATACCTAGTGAGGGTTAAGTTGACGATGCATATGTATGGTACACCACACTTCAAGCCAACGACGGGGATTCATGCATGCGTGCATAGTATTTGCACTCAAATTTAATTAGGTATGAATCTCACCATGACCTATACTACGATAACAGGAACCAAACAAAGAATCCACCATGGTAACCTATCTTGATGTTGGTCAGGTGATCAAGGATGCCCACACGGGCCCACGAATATATAGGCTTGTCGCCGATAACCACGTGAGGGAGTGTACCGTTCGAAGGCAACCACTACATGAATATGTATGGAGGTGATGCGTGCATGCATGTTTGAATACACAACATTGATGTGGTCCGTGTGTCAAAAATCGTACACTAGATCCCCACACAGAGCGAGATCGGTTCAGGTTGTGTCGTTGTACTAGCCTCTTCGACTCGATGGGAGGGATTCGTGCGTACACATGCATGTGCATCTGGTTGAGCTGTATCATGCATGTCATCCCAGAGCAAAACTAATAATCCCCTCCTAAGTCAAGTTAACCTCTGTTGTTGTTAGGCAAAATTTAGTGATGGACCAAGCGGGCCCACAAATGGAAAGCATCGATATCGCTTATAACCGCTTAAGTGGGTGCGAGAGGACAACCACCACCGCTTTGCATGTGGGCCAAACATATATATGTTGAATACCCAAAATGCACAACTTTGATGTGCCACATGCCTCAAAAACCGTAAACCATGTACCCACACAGAGCACGGTTCATATCAAGCGTACTACATATGATGGTCCCCTTCCCCCCTCTCCACCGCATATTATATGCTCCTGCCGTAATATATGTATCCCAAAAGAATCCTCATCGATGGTGAAATTAATTAACCTCTCCCAATGTAGGTCAAAGTGATGCATGCATGCATCGATGATGGCCTCATGGGCCCATAGATGGAAGCTTCACATGCGAGTGTCCTAGCTAGGATATGCATGTGGCCCAAAAAGGTGTTGTGTGATGTTTGAATAACCAATTTCACAATTTTGATGTGGCGCGTGCCTCGGAAACCAAAAAGTCCCAACACTGAGTGAGGTGTACTTGTTCACGGACGCGTACGTATAGTATATATGCTAGTCCCCTCCCACCTCGTCGACGTGTACTATATCCCACCATAACACAAACAAAAAAGATTCTACTGGCTGGGCAAAGTGATGGACGCACTACAAAAAAAGACACATCCATGACATTTTCGGCCGAACGAAATTTTTTTCTGTCATACTTATGACACTTCTATGACGATAATTATGACAAAACCTGGTATCATCATAGATGTGGTGGGCTCCTACTTCTATGGCAAAAAAATCATGACAGAAAACGGGCTTTTCGTCCTGGGCGGGCCGGAGACGCAGCTGCATGACATACTTTGGGCCGTCCATGATGGAAAAAACCGTGGTAGAAGCGAGGGCGAGGAAAATATCGGGGTGATCCCAGTTGCGGTGGGTGGTCGGGGCCGAGCGATGCAGGTTTCTCTCAAACACACATGTGAGGCGTTGGGATCTAACTGAACCCGAGTGAGGCGTTGGGCTCTAACTGAACCGGAGCGATTGCAGTGCAGGCTACGCGTTATTGAACCCGAGCGATCGATCGATGGCTGTTAACTAAACCCGATCGAGCGATTCCTTTGCTACTGCTGCTAACTGAAGCCGATCGATGCTGCCTCTGGATGAACAGTGAGCGTTGCTGGGGGGTTTGGATAAACAGTTCCCGATGGGGGTGGATGAACAGGACCCCGTGGTGTTGCCTCTGGATGAACAGGACACCGATCGATCAAGCCGGTTGGGGCTAGATGAACAGGACCCCGTGGAGGGCAGGATGAACAGGACCACCCTGCGGAGGGCTGGATGAACAGTAGACGGTGGAGGGCTAGATGAACAGTAGCCCATGGAGGGGTGGTTGAACAGGAGCTCATGGAGAGGGCTGGTTGAACATTAGCCGGGGGAGTAGCACACGGTGGAGGTTGGATGAACAGGAGCCCGTGGATGAACAGTCGCAGGTGGAGGCTTGAGGAGGTCGACGGTGGATGAACAGTAGCCCTTGGAGGCTGGAGGGGGTTGACGGTGGAGATGAACAGTATCCCGTGGAGTCCCGTTTGCAGTACGCCACACCCCTTCCCTTGAACAGGACCCTCTTTTTGACCGTAGCACTCCCAGACAAGTCCGTTTCCTCCGTTTTGCGGTACGCCACACCCCTCCCGATCAATAGGACCCCTTTTTGGACCATAGGAGGTCTGTTTCCTCCATTTTGTGGTACGCCAGACCCCCCCCCCCCGATGAACAGGATCCCGTTTCGACTGTGGTCGGTCGAACACAAGGCCATTTCCTCCATTCTGTGGTATGCCAGGCCTCATTTCCATCGGTTGTTCCGTCCAAGCCCTCCCGATGAACACGACGAGGCATTCCGTTCCGACCCAGCCGGTTGGCTCCCCATGAACATGACGACGATGCTGTTTCTCCGTTCTGACCCAGCCATGTACACGATCCCTGGCCGTACTTATGCGCGAGTAGGCGTTCGAGACCCTGCCCGTATGTACGTACGTGGTCGTATTTTCTTTCTTGCAGACTGACTGTTGTACGTACATGTGCATGCTACGTGCGCGCCTCTACTACCACATGTGCGCGCCTCTACATCGACCAGTATGTACATACACGTTCGCGGCTAGAATGACAACGCTACGTATGCTTCGACCAGTTGGGTCCCCACTGTCGAACACTTCCTTGTGTGCGAAGATGTAGCTGGTGGGTCCCAGCAGTCAGCGGGGCGAATCGTTTTTTTTTGCCTGGACGCACTTCCTTGCGTGCGAAGATGTAGCTGGTGGGTCCCAGCAGTCAAGGGGAAACGTTTTTTTCACGAAAAATGGTGGCCCATCCGGTGGGTCCCCGCTGTCAGGTGGACAAATAATTATTTTGTGCGTAATAAGGAGGCACTTCCTTGCTGCAGCCGTGGACCCAGCTGTCAGCCTCTCCACGTACAGTCCATGTCCGATGGAGGCCATTCCTTGACCACGTTGACCATGCCGCGCCGAGAGCACAAGGGCGGTGGACGACGACGAGGCCTAGGAAGGGGACGACGCGGAGCCAGGGAAGACGCGACAGTGGAAGCCCGCGTGGAGAGGAGTACGAGGGTTCACTGGTTCGGCTGCGGTGTGAGGCTGTCGTCGCCGCAGAATAACAGGGGTGTGGGTGAGTAGAGCGATGTCCTGGCCAGCGGTGGGAGTAGTAGGGGGTGGTGAGGCCTCCGCTGCATCGCAGCCGGCCACGGGAGGCAGGAGCACGAGGCACGACCATCGCTGGTTTGGGCGGCTGGAGCAAGAGGACCAGAGGTTGAAGAAGCACTACGGTCGTTGGATGGACATCGTACGGTCAATGGAGCTAGAATCGTGCATATTGACTAAGCTGACAAAGCCCTCCGTCCCCGTCAACTTAGTAGGCCCACAAGTCAGCCTCCCACTATACTGGGTCCCAGCTAGCAGGGGGAGTATTCTTTTTTTGTCCGTAATAATGAGGAACTTCCTTGCGTGCGAAGATGTAGCTGTTGGGTCCGAGCTGTCAGCGACGGTACCTTTTTTTGCGAAATACAGAGGCCCTTTCGGTGGGTCCGAGATGTCAGGTGGGGGAATCATTATTTTGCTCATAATAAGGAGGCATTTCCTTGTGTGCGGCCGTGGACCCAGCTGTCAGCCTCTCCACCCACAGTCCACTTCAGATGCATGTCGGTCGTTGACCATGTTGGGCAGGCCGCGCCGAGAGCACCACGGCGGTGGACGACAGCAAGGCCTAGGAAGGGAACGACACGGAGCCAGGGAAGACTCGGCAGTTGTTTCCCACGCGGAGGGGAGTACAACTGTACGAGGGTTTACTGGTTCGTCTGCCGTCGCTAGAGAATAACAACAGGTGTGGGTGAGTAGAGGGATGGCTAGGCCAGCGATGGGAGTACTGTGGGGCGGTGAGGCCTGCGCGGCAGCATAGCCGACCGCATGGAGGAGGGAGCACGCAGTCCCGCCGGTGCTTGTTTGAGCGACTGGAGCAGGAAGGCCAAAGATTGAAGAAGCACGATGGCCGTTGGAGGGAAATCCAACAGTCACTGATTGTGCGTCAACCTTTTTTTAGGAAAGCCTCAAATCTGTGGAAAACAGCATACAGACCATCTGCCATTATTTCTAATAATTTACAGCCCATTTGCTAATTCTTAAGGTTTTTTTTGGAGCCCATTGTCATGGTTCTAACTCTGACAGTGATGTAGGGGGGTGTGTATGGAGAGGCTAGATCTCAGCTATTGGGAAGTTGTAAACACACGAGGATTACGAGTTCAGGCCCTTCTCGGAGGAAGTAACAACCCTACGTCTCAGTGCCCGGAGGCGGTCGATTGGATTATGTGTGTATGAATAACAGGGGTGCGAACCCTTCATATTGAGGAGGGGGGTGGCTTATATAGAGTTCGCCAGCCCTCTCCTGCTCTCAGTGATGCAGGGTTTAAGGTACATTTAAGGTTGGGCGTTACTGGTAACGCCCCTAATAAAGTGCTATAATGACCATAAAGACTACTTAATAGCCCACCGTTTGCCTGGGGAGTGACTTTAGGTCTCCTGGCAGTCGAGTGGTTGGCTTCATGGTCGAGTGATAGATTCTTGGTCGAGTGTCTTGAACCCGTCGAGTGGGATACCTTCAAGTCGATTGAAAGGTGACTTCTTCTAGGGATGTCCTTGGGTAGGGCTCTTTGGACAGGTCCGTGCCCCTACCCTAGGTACATAGCTTCATCGTTAGCCCCCGAATGGATCGAGGTTTGAGTGGGGAAAGAGTTGGAGATCCTTCCGACTGGTTCTTTGGGCTACATGAGTGCCTCGTTTTGGGTCAATCATCACGGATGACGTCATCAACCTCTTCCAGTCGCCATGATCCATTCCAGGCCTTTCGTCGAGTGAATTTCTTTACTTGTGACATACCGAGTGTCGGTGCGAGCGGGGTCTTCTATTTTGACAAGTTGTTTTGCAGCCCGCGGATGTCGTGGGATTCGGATTTCGGGAAGCGCGCGGGACGGGAGCGGCTGCAGTAATCGGAAGCGATAAAGCGGAAGCTCCTCGATTTCCGCGCCACCTTTTTCGCCACGTACTGCGCGCGCGTCCGCTGCGGAATTTGACTGGATTGCCTGGGCCTACCAGTCAGCCGCTCGGGAGCGGCCCCTTATAAGTAGCCGGCTCAGGGTTTCCAAACAGTGTGCTCTCTTCTTCCTCTCTCCCTTCGCAAGCTCCTCCGCCACCTCCGCTCTCACCCTAGCGCCGCAGACCCGTGCGAGATTTGCCGGCGTCGATGGCGAAGGACAAGACATCCGCTCTGGAGCGCACGAAGAAGGCGGCGGCGCAGGGGAAAGGGAAGAGATCTGCTTGGGGCGGATCTTCCTCAAGGTCTGCTCTGCCCTGCGGCTGGATCCAGGGCGACTGGATGCCGTCGGTGATCCGGAAAGAAGACCTCGACGACATGGTCGAGGGAGTAGTCATTCCCCACGAAGCTGCGCGTCTCCCGGGGAGAGAGATCGAACCTCAGCCTCGCGACGGTGAGTGTGTGCTCCTAGCCACCCATATCGACCGAGGGTTTTCTCTGCCGCCCCATCCTTTTTTCCGGAGCTTTCTGACCTTCTTCGGAGCGCAGCTCCACCACTTCACTCCCAACTCCATCATATATCTTGCTTCTTTCATTTCCATGTGTGAGGGTTTCTTGGGTTGCCGCCCCCATTGGGGACTCTTCAAGCACATCTTTACATCCCGTTCTCAATCGGTCAAGAAGGCCAAGTCGAGTGACGAAAGAACGCAGGTGATTCAGCTATGCGGGGGCCTGGCGATCCAGACGAGGGGAAAGAGTTGTTTTCCATCTATCATTTTCCCGGAGTCGGTCCGCGGTTGGCAGGCGACCTGGTTTTACTGTCAAGACCAGGTGACCCCAGGGCAGTCGACCGGACTTCCCCCTTTCTCTCTCGACCGAGCTGAAAAACCTGCTTCTCTGAAAGTGACGCCGGAGGAAAAGGCCCAAGTCAAAGTACTGGCTGGTCGAGTGGTTGAGCTTGTCCGTGAGGGCGTGACTGGTATGGACTTGCTGGAGGTCTTCCTCCGGAGGCGCATCCAACCGCTCCAGGCTCGTGACCACCCGATGTGGCTGTACTCGGGTCTCGACGACACCACTCGGGTCCACCCGGAGGAGGTTACTGACGAGATGCTGGAGGGGTGGCTGTCGAACATCACGGCGAACAAAGACAACCCCCAAGGAGCCAGGAGGGTAATTCCACTCGACAACTCGTATGACGTGGACCAGGTATGTCTTTATGCTCCTGACTGAGATCTTGTTTTCTTCATTGGTCTTCTTTGAGTAGGTCGATTGACTTTCGTCTTGTCTGTTGTTTTCCAGGCGACTACCGAGATGTACTTGACGCCCAACGGGGCACAGGGGCCAACTGAGGAAGGGGAGGCGAGCGGAGGTGAGAGCGGAGACGATCAAGGCGAGTGGGAGTCCGACGGTGAAGGAGAGGGAGGCGACGACATCGACTCCAGCGAAGAGGAGGAGGAGGAGGTTGAACCCCGCCTGGAGGGGCGATCCAAGCTCACACACGACCCAGCGCGGGAGTGTGGTAGGGCGACTGCTCCTGTTGGGCAGTCGTCGAAACGCCCTCGGACCTCTTCCCCTACGCCGACTGGAAAGGCTCCCAAGCACCCACGCGCGACGCCGTCCAAGCCGCCCAAGGCTTTTCCCAAGATGAAGATGGTCGTCCCCACCATTTCTGGGTAATAATAAAACTTGTTTTCCTTTGTCGACCGTGGACAGATCCTTGGTCGATTCATTGAGCCAACTAACTGATTTTCGAGACTTGCAGTTCTGCTACTTCTGAGATCTCCGCCAAGGACGATGACCAAGAGATGGAGGATGCTGTTACCTCCAACCCTGGTACGATTACTGACGTTCCGCTTTGAGTCGACTGAACATGTATTGCAGCTCTGGTCGATTGAATGTTTCCCTTGTAGACCCTCCTCATGTTATCGACCTCCCGGATGACGACGACAACGAACCGCTTAGAGTGAGGAGGAACAAGAGGGCATCGGCTGACAAGACCCCCCAATCTTCTCCGGCGTTTGAGGCCGTAGCTCGGGATGGTGGTGACACCGCTCGGGCTTCTGTGACTTTCGCCATTCCTCTGACAAGTGTGCGGCCTTCGACGTCGACTGCGGATCCGCCTTCGCTTTTTGCCGCGTACCCTGTCCCTGAGGACCAAGCGGCTGCCGCAAAAGAGGCTATACGCCAGGCGGGGATCATGATGGAGCAAGTGAAGGTGGCTCGGGAGGCCAGCCAAGCAGCTTATGACGCGAGCTCGGCTCTTCAGAGCAACGTCCAGGTCATTCGACTCAACACTTGGTCTGTTATGATATGCTGTTTGAAGAATCTCTTTTCCGAAGATCTTTGTATATGTACACCCACTGGGTATGTCTGCCAATTCTTGGACGAGTGGGGGCATGCTAAGTGCACCCACTGGGTGTAGTCCCCGAGACTACGGTGGACTGCTGGCAGTCGACTGTAGTCTTTATATTGTGTTGTTGTAGCTCTATTTCTTCACTCGGTCTGGTCAGGCCATGTCGAATGGGATTGTATCCGGTCGACTGCGGGCAGTCGACTTTTTTTTACAGTGGGGGCACGCTGAGTGCACCCACTGGGTATAGTCCCCGAGACTACTGTCGAATGTTCTTGATTCGGCTGTAGTCTTAGAAACGTCATCATTGTCTCTTAGTTGCTCGGAAGCAACTTGTCTTGGACGTCTGTCGACTGATTTTTCTTTTTACAGAAATCTTGCAAACTTGTAGCTCGCTATACTGAGCTGGAGAATTAGCAGATCCAGCTCAACCTTAACTTGAAGCTTGCCCAGGAGAATTTGAAGAAGGTGCAGGAAGAAGCAAAAGGTATGGCTGGTGAGGTTCTCCATTCTTGACGAGTGGCTTTTCTTTCTTGTCCATTCTTGATGTTGATTCCACTCGACGCACCGCAGATAAACTGGAGGAAGCTCTGAAGAAGAAGGATCAAGATCTTGCAGAGGCACAGAAGGAGGTCTTGGACAAAACGGGGCTTGCTGAAGAGAAAATGGCCTCGGTCGGAGCTCTTGAGCAGGAGAACTCCAGACTGAAAGCTGCTCTCGAGGTAGCCAATCAAGAGGTCAGCCGACTGAAGAACGACAACGTGGCTCTACACGACAAGGCGGGTGAGCTGGCGGGGAAGAGGAACAATCTGGAGGCTTATCTCGGTGGACTCGCCAAGAAGCTGTTCGTCGTGCTCGAAGGTAATTACTTTGCCCCGACTGTCTTGCAGTTACCAAGTCTGTGTAGGGTCACTGCCTTATTCTTGAATCGTGTTTGCAGAATTCTGTCAGAACTTTGAAGAGGAGACCAGTCGAGTGGAGCCAGGCTTGGACCCCGCTAACTCCCTTGTGAAGGACGAGGCTGCAATGAACGTGCTCCGTCTGGAGTCTCGTATTGCCAGCGTGGTTGACTATCTTGCTCGACTGAAGGTTGCGATGTCACGGATCGACACATCACTCTGGCCTGGGACGACGCTTCAGAACGACCTCGTGTCCCTGATGGCTCGACTTAATGAAGTCCCAGGTCGAGTGGCGGAATGGAAGAAATCTTCTGCTAGATGTGGTGCTGATGTCGCTCTGTCTCTGGTCCGCGTCCATTGCAAGGAGGCGCGAGAAGAAAAGCTGGCCGCCATCCAAGTTGCCAATACCAGGAAGCACAACTTTCAAGACTTCACGGAGACTTTCATTGCTGCTGCCACTCGTATTGCAGACGGGATCGACTTGGACGAGTTCGTCGCCCCTTCCAGTCCTCCTCCTGAGGAATGAAAAACTTTTATGCTTCACTTTAAATTTGCCTCGGAATGCCGAGTGGATTTGTAACCGTTAAACTCCGCCGAGCCGAGGGCTCGAGTACTTTGATCTGAGGTTTGGGACCTTTTAGGCCTTATCTGATCTTGATTTCTCGTTGAATATCGTCATGATTTGATTCGTCGAGTGGAACTTGATCTTCACTCGGAATAACCTTGTATTTGCGGCGCAACTCCGAAGGAGAAGGTAGCAGTCGACTTACGCCTCGTCATCCTTGCGGATTGGGTTGTGTCCTGTACTTAGGCGAGCACTGGGCTGCAGCTAAGCCTCTGAGTGGGAGGTTTGCTCTCCACTCAGTAGGATTTTTAAACACTTAGGCGAGCGCTGGGCTGCAGCTAAGCCCCCGAGTGGGAGGTTTGCTCTCCACTTGGTAGGATTTTTAAACACTTAGGCGAGCGCTGGGCTGTAGCTAAGCCCCCGAGTGGGAGGTTTGCTCTCCACTCGGTAGGATTTTTAAACACTTAGGCGAGCACTGGGTTGCAGCTAAGCCCCCGAGTGGGAGGTTTGCTCTCACTCGGTAGGATTTTTAAACACTTAGGCGAGCACTGGGCTGCAGCTAAGCCCCCGAGTGGGAGGTTTTCTCTCACTCGGTAGGATTTTTAAACACTTAGGCGAGTGCTTGGACTGCAGCTAAGCCCCCAGGTGGGAGGTTTGCTCTCCACTCGGTAGGATTTTTTCAAACTTAGGCGAGTGCCTGACTGCAGCTAAGTCTCTAAGTGGGAGAACTTAGGCGAGTACTGGACTGCAGCTAAGCCCCCGAGTGGGAGGATTGCTCTCCACTCGGTAGGATTTTTTCAAACTTAGGCGAGTGCCTGACTGCAGCTAAGTCTCTAAGTGGGAGAACTTAGGCGAGTACTGGACTGCAGCTAAGCCCCCGAGTGGGAGGATTGCTCTCCACTCGGTAGGATTTTTTCAAACTTAGGCGAGTGCCTGACTGCAGCTAAGTCTCTAAGTGGGAGAACTTAGGCGAGTACTGGACTGCAGCTAAGCCCCCGAGTGGGAGGATTGCTCTCCACTCGGTAGGATTTTTTCAAACTTAGGCGAGTGCCTGACTGCAGCTAAGTCTCTAAGTGGGAGAACTTAGGCGAGTACTGGACTGCAACTAAGCCCCCGAGTGGGAGTCTGGCTCGCCACTCGGTAGGATTTTTAAACACTTAGGCGAGCACTGGGCTGCAGCTAAGCCCCCGAGTGGGAGGTTTGCTCTCACTCGGTAGGATTTTTGAACACTTAGGCAAGCGCTGGGCTGCAGCTAAGCCCCCGAGTGGGAGGTTTGCTCTCCACTCGGTAGGATTTTTTCAAACTTAGGCGATTGCCTGACTGCAGCTAAGTCTCTAATTGGGAGAACTTAGGCAAGTACTGGACTGCAGCTAAGCCCCCGAGTGGGAGGTTTGCTCTCCACTCGGTAGGATTTTTTCAAACTTAGGCGATTGCCTGACTGCAGCTAAGTCTCTAATTGGGAGAACTTAGGCAAGTACTGGACTGCAGCTAAGCCCCCGAGTGGGAGGTTTGCTCTCCACTCGGTAGGATTTTTTCAAACTTAGGCGATTGCCTGACTGCAGCTAAGTCTCTAATTGGGAGAACTTAGGCAAGTACTGGACTGCAGCTAAGCCCCCGAGTGGGAGGTTTGCTCTCCACTCGGTAGGATTTTTTCAAACTTAGGCGATTGCCTGACTGCAGCTAAGTCTCTAATTGGGAGAACTTAGGCAAGTACTGGACTGCAGCTAAGCCCCCGAGTGGGGGGATTTCTCTCCACTCGGTAGGATTTTTTCAAACTTAGGCGAGTGCCTGACTGCAGCTAAGTCTCTAAGTGGGAGAACTTAGGCGAGTACTGGACTGCAGCTAAGCCCCCGAGTGGGAGTCTGGCTCGCCACTCGGTAGGATTGTTAAACACTTAGGCGAGCACTGGGCTGCAGCTAAGCCCCCGAGTGGGAGGTTTGCTCTCACTCGGTAGGATTTTTGAACACTTAGGCAAGCGCTGGGCTGCAGCTAAGCCCCCGAGTGGGAGTCTGGCTCTCCACTCGGTAGGATTTTTCAAACTTAGGCGGAACAGATCCGCAGCTAAGTCACCCACTGGGGGATTTCGTATGATAACAAAAGTGATAGCAATTATTGGAACACTCTTGTCTTTGGTAAAAATAAACTGCAGAAATTTTTTCTTATTACATCTCGTCCAAGGGAGAACTCAAGTGTAATAGGGGCGGAGCAGTTCCGCATTCCAAGCTCGTGGCTCGTCGATCTAGCGATCAACATTGTAGAGGTGATATGCTCCATTGTGGAGGACTCTGGTGACGATGAAGGGGCCTTCCCAAGTAGGAGCAAGTTTGTGTGGTTTCTGCTGATCCACTCGGAGGACCAAATCTCCTTCTTGGAAGGCTTGGCTCTTCACATTTCTGGCATGGAATCGACGCAAGTCTTGCTGATAGATGGTCGATCTGATCATAGCCATTTCCCTCTCCTCCTCTAGGAGGTCGACTGCGTCTTGCCGGGCTTGCTCTGCTTCGTCTTCGTTATAAAGCTCGACTCTGGGGGCGTTGTGAAGTAGATCACTCGGCAGGACGGCTTCGGCTCCGTAAACCAGAAAGAATGGTGTTCTTCCAGTCGACCGGTTCGGGGTGGTCCTCGGTCTCCACAAAACTGACGGAAGCTCGTCGACCCAAGTGCCTGCTGCGTGCTTGAGATCACGCATCAGTCGAGGCTTCAGTCCTTTGAGAATTAGACCATTTGCTCTTTCAGCTTGTCCATTCGACTGGGGATGCGTGACCGACGCGTAGTCGACTCGTGTGCCTTGAGAGGCGCAAAAAGCTCTGAACTTGTCTGAATCGAAGATTGACCCATTGTTAGTGATGATGCTATGCGGGACCCCATATCTGAATATCAACTCTCTGACGAAACTGATAGCAGTGCTAGCATCAAGATTTTTGATAGGCTTGGCTTCAATCCATTTGGTAAACTTGTCGACTGCCACAAGCACATGTGTGAATCCGCTCCTGCATGTTCTCAGTGGGCCAACCATGTCCAGTCCCCAAACAGCGAATGGCCAGACGAGTGGAATGGTCCTCAGAGCTGATGCTGGCTTGTGCGACATGTTGGAGTAGAACTGGCAGCCTTTGCACTTGTCGACTATCTCTTTCGCCATTTCGTTTGCCCTGGGCCAGAAAAAACCCGCTCGGTATGCTTTGGCCACAATGGTCCGAGAGGACGCATGGTGACCACAGGTCCCCGAGTGGATATCATCAAGGATCATCTGACCTTCTTCTGGCGTTATGCACTTCTGACTGAGTCCAGTCGCGCTTTCTCTATACAACTGTCCTTTTATGACTGTGAAAGCTTTAGATCAACGGACGATCTGTCGAGCCTCTTCTTCATCCTCTGGAAGTTCTTTCCTCAAGATATACGCGATGTATGGTATCGTCTAGTCGGGAGTGATAGCCAAGACCTCCATGACTATGTCGACCACAGCGGGAATTTCGACTTCAGTCGGATCTGTGGCACTTTTCGGTTGCGGGGCTTCTTCTGTGAAAGGATCCTCCTGGACTGACGGTGAGAGGATGTGCTCCAAACACACATTGCTGGGAATGGCTTCTCTCTTGGAGCCTATCTTTGCCAGATCATCAGCTGCTTGATTTTTCAGTCGGGGATGTGATGAAGCTCTAACCCCTCGAATTTCTTTTCTAGCTTTCTTACTGCGTTGCAGTAGCCAGTCATAGTTGGGCTTCTGACGTCCCACTCCTTCATCACCTGATTAACCACCAAATCTGAGTCGCCGTAGACCATGAGGCCCCGGACGCCGAGTGAAATGGCCATGCGCAACCCATACAATAGTGCTTCATATTCTGCTTCATTATTGGAGGAATCGAAGTGAATCTGGAGAACATATCTGAGCTTATCTCCTCGGGGGGAGACCAATACTACCCCAGCACCGGAACCATTCAGCATCTTAGATCCATCGAAGAACATGGTCCAGTGCTCCGAGTGAACTTGGGTCGGAAGCTGCTGTGCAATCCACTCGGCGACGAAATCTGCAATTGCTTGGGACTTGATAGCCTTCTTTGCTTCAAACTTGATATCTAGGGGAAGGAGTTCAATCGCCCACTTCGCCACTCGACCAGTTGCATCTCTGTTGTGCAAAATCTCTGACAGTGGAGCGTCGCTGACGACTGTAATGGAATGGTCAGAGAAGTAGTGTGCAACCTTCTTCGTGGTCATGTAAATCCCATATACAAGCTTCTGGTAATGGGGATATCTTTGCTTCGAAGGAGTCAAAACTTCAGACACGTAATATACTGGGCGCTGAACTTGGAAGGCCTTTCCTTCTTCTTCCCGCTCGACCGTAAGTACTGTACTGACAACTTGTCCCGTGGCCGCAATGTAAAGCAGCAGAGGCTCTTTACTGATTGGGGCAGCAAGCACCGGCTGGGTGGAGAGCAGAGCTTTGAGCTCTACGAATGCTGCATCAGCTTCTGGGGTCCACTCGAACTTGTCAGACTACTTCATAAGTCGGTAAAGAGGCAACGCCTTTTCACCGAGACGAGAAATGAATCGACTTAGAGAGGCCAAGCAACCTGTAAGCTTCTAGACATCGTGTACACGCACAGGGCGCTTCATCCGGAGTATGGTGCCAACTTTCTCGGGATTGGCATCGATTCCTCGTTCGGAAACGAGGAAACCGAGTAACTTTCCACCTGGAACTCCGAATGTGCACTTTGATGGATTGAGCTTGATATCATATCTCCTGAGGTTAGCAAAGGTTTCGGCAAGGTCAGTCAGTAGGTCGGAACCTTTCCGTGAATTAACCACAATATCATCCATGTATGCTTCTACGTTCCGACTGATCTAAGTGAGCAAACACTTCTGAATCATCCTCATGAACATGGCTCCAGCATTCTTGAGGCCGAAGGGCATGGTGATGTAACAGAAGCACCCGAATGTGGTGATGAAAGCCATTTTGATCTCGTCGGGTCCATACAGACGGATCTGATGGTACCCTGAATAAGCATCTAGAAAAGACAAACGCTCACACCCCGCGGTCGAGTCGACTACCTGGTCGATGCGGGGGAGAGGGAAATGATCTTTCGGGCAGGCCCGATTGATATGTTTAAAGTCAATGCACATGCGAAGTGACTTGTCCTTCTTTGGGACCACGACAACATTAGCGAGCCACTCGGAGTGGTAAATCTCTCGGATGAACTCTGCCGCTAAGAGCCGAGCCACCTCCTCGCCAATAGCTTTCCTCTTCTGGACGGCGGATCGTCAAAGATGTTCCTTCACAGGCTTGAACTTCGGGTCGACTCGTAGATGGTGCTCAGCCAGCCCCCTGGGAACTCCAGGCATGTCAGAAGGCTTCCATGCGAAGATGTCCCAGTTCTCACAGAGGAACTGGATGAGCGCTTCTTCCTATTTGGAGTCGAGCGTCGTTGAGATGTGAGTCGGGGCAGCATCGGGGTCGGTCGGGTGAATGTGGGCTGGCTTTGTTTCACCGGACGACTGAAAAGCAGATTCTGAAGCAGGCTTCTTGGCTCGTAGCAATTCACTCGGATCAGCAGTCTTCTGGTACTCTTGCAGCTCAACAACTGCCATCTGAGCGTCAGCAATCTTTGAGCCTTTCTGAAAACACTCTTCTGCCTTCTTCCGATTGCCTGTAACAGTGATCACACCTTTGGGACCAGGCATCTTCAATTTGAGATACACATAACATGGTCGAGCCATGAAGCATGCGTAAGCTGGCCTGCCCAAAATGGCATGATAAGCACATTGGAAGTCCACAACCTCGAATGTCAACTTTTCCTTGCGGTAATTCTTTGAATCATCGAAAACCACATCAAGAGCGAGCTGGCCGAGTGATTCGGCTTTCTTCCCAGGAATGACTCCGTGGAAGCTCATGTTATTGGTACTGAGCCTGGACATCGGAATGCCCATTCCTTTCAATGTTTCAGCATACAATATGTTCAGGCCACTGCCACCATCCATCAGGACTTTGGTCAGTCGAGTGCCTTCGACAACTGGGTCGACCACCAAAGCTTGCCTCCCAGGGGTGGCAATGTGCGTGGGGTGATCATACTGGTCGAATGTGATGGCAGTCTGAGACCACTTCAGATAACTGGGTGTTGCCGGAGTACCATATTCACCTCACGGTTAATGACTTTCAGTCGACTTTTGCTTTCGACATTAGCAAAAATCATCAGGGTGGAATTGATTTGGGGGTATCCATCGTCACTATCTTCCTTGTCCTCAACTCTGTCTGACTCTTTTTCCTTATCTTTGGACTATTTGCCCTGAAACTACTGGATTAGGAGCCGGCACTGTCGAGTGGTATGCTTTGGGTAAATAAAATTACCCTCTTCATCTTTCTTGGTGTGGATGTGACATGGCAGATCCAAAACATCATTTCCATCTTGATCCTTGACTTTCTTGGGCTTCCAGGGGCCTTTGGGTTTTCCCTTGAAATTTCCCTGGGTTACGGCCAGGGCCTCCCCACGGGCGGCTGGCTCGGCCTTCCGCTTCTATTTCCGACTGGAGTTTCCTCTGGTTTCTTGGGCGACTGCCTTGTGCTTGCCACTCCGGAGTCGATCTTCGTCTTCACCATTAGCGTATTTGGTGGCAATCTCCATCATCCGGTTCAGAGACATCTCTCCAGTTCGACCGAACTTCAGATTCAATTCTCTGTATTTAACGCCTTCTTTAAAGGCACAAACTGCTTGATGGTCAGGGACATTCTCAACTGTGTGATGCAACGTGATCCACCTCTGGATGTAATCCCTCAGAGTTTCATTCGGTTTCTGTACGCAAGAACGCAATTCTGTAAGGCCTGCTGGTCGCTTACATGTTCCCTCAAAGGTTGTGACAAACACTCGGGAGAGGTCCTCCCAAGTGTAGATGCTGCTGGGTGCCAACTGATTTAGCCACGCTCTGGCTGAGCCCTCTAACATGAGAGGCAAATGCTTCATGGCCACCTCATCATTGCCAACACCAATCTGTACAACCACTCGGTAATCTTCGAGCCAAGTGTCAGGCTTAGACTCACCGGTGAACTTGCTGACTCCAGTCGCCAACCTGATGTTGGGAGGAATCACTGCGGCTCTGATGGCTCGACTGAAACACTCTGGCCCCGAAACATGTACTCTGCTGCTGGCAGGCGCATCTCTGTTATGGCCTTCCCGATGAGCTCTGTTCCTGTCAACCAAACCTTGAACGAGGATAGATCTCGCGTCAAAGCCTGGGTCCCTGGGGTCGACTGGAATCCTCTGTCCAACACTATGAGGGCGGCTGTCATCTCGATGTCGAGGCGCATATGACCCACTCCTCGGGGGAGGGGTTGGCACTCGACGTCGATCATCACAATCGGATCGGTGATCATACTGCTCATTCCTTCTATACTGATCATGCCGGTCACCACGTCCCTCACGCCTCGGGGGCGATCTCGGGCTGTGAGCCGACTGGACTGTATCTGTTGCAACGGATCAACTGTGGATCCTATTCCACGACTGAGAAACAGCGGAATTCTGGTTTCCCGCCGCCCGGAGCAACGCTCTGATCTGCAACAAGCCCCTGCCATCCTCCGACTGGGAGGGCTGAATCAATTCTTCTACACGGGCCGCGGCGGCCAAATTCTGAACTGGGGTTCGATATACCTGTGTCGGCGGGAAGAGCTGACGGCGACTAGACTCGGGAGCCCGCTGACGCGCTTGCTCGTCGAGTGCTCGCTGGAGATTCTCCAGTCGAGTGCGCTCGGCCAAGTTAGCCAAGCGCGCGTCCTCCAAGGCCCGGGCCTCGGGGGTCTCTCCGACAATAGGAGTGTGGAGTGCGTCCATGTTCCGGCGGCGAATCTCCTCTCGCTGTAATGACGTGAGAGGTTTGGGGAGATACTCATCGTGGGGATGCGGCGGGTCGCCCCCACCCGCGCCTCCGTCAGCGCGAGGGAAACCGGGAGGACTATGCGTTCCATCGACCGCCAGAACCTCAGCCGCTGGGTCGCTGCTGCCGCACTCAGATGCGGTCCCCGCGGAGCCAGTCGACAGGTCGAACAGGCCGCAGAGGGATTTGTCGGGCTCGATTGCCGCGACTTGTGGGGCGGCCGACTGGCGAGCCACGGCATGCCTCACCCACCTCTGAAGTCTCGACCGACCGGAGCGCTTGCGCCGGTGGGAGACAGAGCGGGGAGACGACATGGGGCCGACCGATACTGGGTCGACGGCTGCCGTAGGAGGACGCCACGAACGCATGCGCGGAAGTGCGTCGAACCGTGGACGGGGAGCGCGTCGACGTCGAGTGGTGCCTCCTGAAGCCAGGCGGAGTCGTCGGCGATGAACGTGAGCGCGCCGAGGCGGATCTCGCGGCCCTCCACCAAAACTCCGCACGAAACCATGATCAAAGGGATCGGAAAAATCGCAACTTCTCCAACCAGACGCTAAGATTGCTGCCCCACGGTGGGCACCAACTGTCGTGGTTCTAACTCTGACAGTGATGTAGGGGGGTGTGTATGGAGAGGCTAGATCTCAGCTATTGGGAAGTTGTAAACACACGAGGATTACGAGTTCAGGCCCTTCTCGAAGGAAGTAATAGCCCTACGTCTCGGTGCCCGGAGGCGGTCGATTGGATTATGTGTGTATGAATAACAGGGGTGCGAACCCTTCATACTGAGGAGGGGGTGACTTATATAGAGTTCACCGGCCCTCTCTTGCTCTCAGTGATGCAGGGTTTAAGGTACATTTAAGGTTAGGCGTTATTGGTAACGCCCCTAATAAAGTGCTATAATGACAATAAAGACTACTTAATAGCCGACTGTTTGCCTGCGGAGTGACTTTAGGTCCCCTGGCAGTCGAGTGGTTGGCTTCATGGTTGAGTGATAGCTTCTTGGTCGAGTGTCTTGAACCCGTCGAGTGGGATACCTTCAAGTCGATTGAAAGGTGACTTCTTCTAGGGATGTCCTTGGGTAGGGCTCTTTGGACAGGTCCGTGCCCCTACCCTAGGTACATAGCTTCATCACCCATATTCTTTTTGTTAGCATTACAGCCCTTATTGTGGCCACGGTTAAAAAATTATACGAAATTTTGCATATTTCGGTGCGGTCCGAACCGTTTTTAATCCCGAAATTTCGATTCACGTTCAAACTGATTTTAAAAATAAATATATATATCAATATAAAATCCAACAAATTGTCCACGCATAAAAATCAATGCAATTTAAAATCTTGAAATGAAAAAAAAGAAATTTGAAACTATTTGCCGGTTTGATGTGTTTTTAAAATGTACAACCCATTTCTCATTACGAATAGGCCATTTTCTCGGCCAGCGAATGAAGCTCTCCTCGTCTTGAAAGATTTGCAGCCCAACAGGCCTGACAAAGCAACATACTTGGCAAATCACAAAAAAACTGGGATGTGGCCGTGGACCCAGCTGTCAGCCTCTCCACGTACAGTACTCTTCCGATGGAAGTCGGTCGTTGACCATATTGACCACGCCGTGCTGAGAGCACCAAGGCGGTGGACGACGGCGAGGCCTAGGAAGGGGACGATGCAGAGCCGGGGAAGACGCGGTAGTGGATACGCACACAGAGAGGAGTATGAGGGTTCACTGGTTCGAATGCGGTCCCCGCAGGGCCTGGCTACCGGTGGGAGTAGTAGGGGCAGTGATGCCTCAACGGCAGCATAGCTGGCCATTGGAGGCAGGAGCAGGCGGTCTCGCCGGCACTGGTTTGGGCGGCTGGTGCAAGAAGATCAGCGATTGAAGAAGGAGCAGGACCGTTCGATTCAAATCCAACGGTTACTGCTGCTAGAATCATTTGTTGACTAAGTTGACAAGCCCTCCATACGCGTCAACTTAATATGCCCACAGGTCAGCCTCCCAACCGGTGCACCCCAGATGTCAGTGGGAGGAATCCTTTTTTCGCATAATAAGGAGGCAGTTGATTGCGTGCGGTTAGCCCAACGGAGGGAGTAGGGTGGGCCAGGGAAGCCTGCGTGGCATCACAGCGGGCAACAAGAGGAGGGAGCAGGCAGTCCCATCGGCGCTAGTTTAGGCGGCTGGAGCAGCAAGATCAGAGATTGAAGAAGCACGTCGGCCGTTGGATGGACATCCAACAGTCATTGCTGCTAGAATCGTGTGTTGACTGACAAAGCCGTTCGTAAACAAGTCAGCCTCGAAATCTATGGCGTGTACAGCCCATTTGCTATTAATTTTATAATTTTTACTCACTTTCTAATTCATATGGAATTTATTGGAGCCCGTTTTCCATTTTTAGAATTGCTGCCCATTTTGTGGCCAATACCAGGGTTAGAAAAAATAACTAAATATGTGGGAAATTTTGAAAATTCGCAAATTTTTGCTGAGGAAAAAATATTCTTAACCCAAAAATTAATAGCCACACTAAAACAAATTTAAAAATAAATTAGTACTATGTCATGTTAAATCCATTGAAATACTCCCTCCGTCCCAAAATTCTTGTCTTAGATTTGTCTAAATATGGATGTACCAAGTTACGTTTTGGTATTAGATACATCCGTATCTAGACTAATCTAAAACAAGAATTTTGGGACGGAGGGAGTATAAGATATCAGTGAAGAACAAAAACAAAAAAGAAACTAATATCCCATTTGCTATAATTTTTTGGAATTTTCAACCCCTTTTGATATTATTTTTAACAGACACTAACCATACTCTTTGGCCAGGCCGGAATGCATCCCTCCTCATCTTGAAAGATTTACAGCCCAGTAAGTCGGAGAAAACAAATAGGCCTAGCTTGGGTATTCTTCAAAAAGAAATATTGGGCTACCAATTTTCCCAAAGAAAAAACTGATGGGCTGGTCATGTTGTTAGACGGGCCACAGAGACCGCACAACCCAGTTTATAGCCTACTCCTCTGAATTACTACTAAAAAAGTTGTGCAATTGTGTCATTAATTGACTATACATTGAAAATGATATCAGCAGGGTGGATTAGAGTAAAAATGAGGGGTTCATCTGAGTAGTAGAAGAGGCGCTTACTTGTGTTCGGGAGTAGACCTGGTGGGTCCGTACTGTCATACTCACAACTATAGTTCTCTCCCGATTCACTATGTTGACAGGGACCGTTTCGAAAAAAACTATGTTGACAGGGCCGGACGGAGGCGCCGCGGTGAGCGCACCAAGGCAGAGGATAAAGTGCTATCGCCAATGTGCAGGGCTGGGTTGGACATTCTTATTAAAAAATAAAAATGGACCGGATCTATTTACAACTTTGACTACAAATTGCATGGGTCCGCTGGTTGCAGTAAGAAAATGCTGGGAGAAAGAAGACTGGTCGCTATCTTTGCCGAAGAATAGTATCGACTGAATGTAACGACACTATCATAGGAAATAATATCCTCCTGTTAAATCGTGAATTTAAAGAACTGGTGCATGAGCATTTAGCTTTATTTATTTATTTACTTATTTAAGTTTAGGGGACCATGAGAATGTACCTGGGCCGGATTCATGTGAGAGCCTCCCTTCCAATTAATTATGGGCTTCTCTATTAGGCCTTCATCAGTGGGCTGCATGTTATCAACAATTGGAAAATGTGTTCCGTACGAAAAATAGTGTGCGCTACACACGGTACGGGGCACTAAAGGATTGAACCGTGCAACGACTTCCAAAACATTGTGTTTGTCGTTCTAACAACACATTTATTCAACCAACAGACGAAATATACTACTGACTGTACATTGAAAACAACAGCAGTAGCAACTAGGGCTAGGGGTGCAACAGAAGCAATAAGCAGGCCAGAAGAGTGAAGACACAGCTCTCTCTTCCAAGCCAAACATCAGCCATCATTACAAAAGGGCTACCAAAAAAGAACAAGTGTATGCATCAAACTAAGAAACTGTTCGCTTGCTGCTCCGCTTTGGTTCATGTGATGGTCCAGAAGCCCAATAATCTGGCCTGTGGCCCATACTGATGGGAGGTGGTGCAGTAGAAAAGATGACTAGCGCCAGAGACATAACACCAGCGAACCGGTACGCTTGACTTATCGATGGCAGCCTGCCGTAAATTGAATGAACTCCTCTGTTTCAAGAATCTATGGAGCACTTCATTCATTGCTCCGTAATTTCCAACAACAAAGCGCTCCGCTCCACTCCGTCGACCCCAGGGAGTAGCAGTGTTCGGGTCAGCTCCAGCCGCTCCGAGAGCGGAGTCCTGGAGCGGAGCGACTCCGAACAGGCTCTAAATAAAGATCCTACTACACCAAGTGTACGTATCTAACTAACTGTCTCTATTAGACATTACTATTTATTAAGCTGTGGAGATTGGCTGACGGCTTGAACCAGATGGGTGCCTGACAAGGGAAACTCCAGCCAGCAGGTCAAAGTCTGATACTTGCGACCCTCTCTCCTACTTTGGTCTGTAGAGCATGGCGGCACATATCCAGAGACGCATGGTACACAGTGTACACACAGTTTTGCCTGATAAACGATACCGCACTGCCATCATGATCCTTGCCGTCGGTAATCTCCTGGTTAATCGGATAATTCAGTCCGACAACATCATATCAAGTTGGAGTCAAATAAGCCTCAAAAAAAAGTTGGAGTCAAATAAACATGGGAGATGGGAGTACAGGACCGAAAGTCTGGCGTGACTACGGTTTGCTGAGCTGCAGGTCCATCATTCCATCGCCGGACAGCGTCCTTCTATCTACGTGGCCCAACCTTGCAGTGCACAAACGCGACATCCTGCAATAAACAATTTGGGTGGGCCTAGATTTCTCTAGAATGAACAACCAGGTGCATGGTGGATACTGTAGACGCGAATCCGTGCATTCTGAACCATAGGATTGACCCTATCGATGGCTGAAATTACTTCTTAGGCCCATGTTTCAAATTTTCAAAATTGGTACACTATATAGTAGTATAGATATAGTTAAAAAACAAAGAAGAGTAGTAGATATAGAGATAAGAACAGAGACTAGGGAGGAGCACCATCTACTGCTTCGTGGGCTACTCTTGCACTCCATTCGACGGCCGCAGCGTCCCCTACAGCCACTCCCTCCTGCGCTCCATTCGGCGGGCGTTGTTGAAATGTGGGAAGCGCACTCTCACGACTGCTAGCTCGATGACTTCTTCCCCGACCTCGGCAACCTCTTCCTCAACGACATAGGCGACAACCTCAACGCCAATGGTGCTGCTCCAGCTGCACCGTATGTGTTTCTGTCCTTCTTGTTCGAAATCGTGCTAGAATTCATGTTTCTAGTCTATGTCCTAGATTCGATCTATTCATCTACTATGCTAGTTCGCATGATTAGTTTAATCTCTGTTGTAGCCGTCATGATTTATTTTGTGCTTATTTAGACTAAATCTCGTAGTAACTTGCTCATATATTGAACTAGAGGAACATCCCCTATAGCCACTCCCGTTTCATGCACGGCCCGATCGATGCCTCCAAGGAGCCCTTCGTCTACTGCTATGAGTGCCTGGTGCCGTTTTGGGGCTCGCCGGCAGACATCGTGCATCACCTGACGTGGGCGTGTGATGTTCACTACTGGCCCTTGGCGAAGAACATCAAGTATGAGACATGCTACCCGTTCACCGTGCCGGAGTCGCTGGAGGATCACCGCCGTCTGCTAGTCTTGGAGGAGGACGGCAGCGTCTTCCTCTTGATAGTGGGCACCGGCGAGGCCCGCGCAGGCTGCCGCCCCGTCTCTGTAGTGTGCGTCAGGGGTGACGCCACTGATGCTGACACTGACACGAGGCCGATGTACGGGTGCGTGCTCACTATTACTACCCCTCGGAGGTACGTGGGCGGCGACACTGGCTATGTCAAGCTGACTTGGACTCTGCCGAGCTGGGACCTTCCCGCCGACGTGGACATGGAAGACGCACAGTATTCTTTGACCCCCAAAAGTGTGCACGGGGACTTCAAGGAGGTTCACCTAGACATCTGCATTATCAAGTTAAATGTTGATCATTAGTCTTCGCTCAATGTAATCCGCTATCTAAGCATGTGGAGACTTCCATGCATGAATAAAAGTGTATCCATTTATGGTTTAGTCTAGAATCTCCCATGTATGAATTTTTACTTCAGTACTGGTGAAAGACTTATGATCAACCATTTCTTACATATCCTCTGCCCCCTTCCAAGTCATCCTGATTTAGTCCCTCCGTCTAGGTGTATAAGGGCATGGTTAATACTTAAATAGTATAGCCAAATGTTGACTATAAGAAAGTGCCATGTCATCTGTAGCCAACATGTATAACAATGGATACTCAAAAACTAATTCTTGATGATCATTTCTTGCAAAGCACAATAAGAGTTATGTCTTCATAAGTTTTGGATGCAGGTTGAACAGTTGAAGGCTTTTGTTTGCAAAAGATACTTTTTTTATCTATTTCACCCGGATGTTTGTGAGCTCTAGAGATGAAATAATATCTGAAGAAACCTATCGATACCGGTTACACATGAGATGACCCCCACATCCTTTGTCAAAATAAACAACTCCCCGATCAATGCATTTCACTCTTCCATGCAACGCACGGGCACCTTACTATAGATTAGTACAACCAAAAATTGAACTAACATTATATATAGTACGATAAATGATGATGCATGTCTCCTAAAATTATATCATTGAAAACTATGTTCAAATACAAATCCAATGATATTGTTTTTGTTGACATGCACTAACATTTTGTCAGTTAAATGTTCATTCAAATTCAATGGGGGATAAAACCACAACCGATGTAGTAAACCACGACCGAGTACTAGTGTAGAGGGCGGCGCTGCACGGGAGTTTCACCCCGCTCGTGGCGCAGCAGTAAAGCCATCATATCACAAAACCCAACCACTCCCAGTAATAAGTGGCCTGGTAAAATAAATGGACAAGCAACCATCACATCCCTCCGTCTTTTTGCATTTCATCTCTCTGCATTTACTTTCTCCGGTTCATCTCGCACACTCGATCCCTAGCTACTACTCCTAGTATCCCTAGCTACTACTCCTAGGGCCAGTTCTTTTGGCAGCTTCCCCAGCTTTTCCCATAAGACTAGTGACAGTGGAGAGTAACTTTAAGGTGCCTCACTCATTTATTTGGGCTTCTAAACTACTACTTGTAGTACCTCCGTTTTGGTTTATTCCTCACCGTTGTAATTTGTGCTAAATTTAGACCAAAGATAACGTTTCATTAGTTAAATTTATGATCAAAATTTGACACAGATTACAATGGGGACCAATAAACCAGGACAGAGGTAGTAGTTATGGGATTACTAATCTAGAAGCCTAAAAGAACTGGGCCCTGGTACTCCTACTAGTAGTAGTACTCAAGTTGGAATTCCAATTGCACAGCACAACGTGTTAGGCAAAAAAATTGATACAGGGTGTAGGAAGCGGTTTGGGAATTTGCATGCCTTTCCGACCAGTGAGATACTCCGTACAAAGTACGACAGAGAAATAACCACAGAGAAGGAAGCTAAAAGTAAACAATCAAACGAGCATTTTTGCATTTGTTTTGCATTGAATCGTTTCACAAGCTTGACTAGTGTTGTTTTTCTACTTTTACAAAAACGGCATCGTAATGTTAAAACGTGCATTTGCACGTACATAAGTAATAGTAGTACTCCCTCCGTCTAGGTGTATAAGTCTTCCCTCCTTATTGGTCACGGTGCACAACCAAAGATGACTTATTGAACTGGATGGAGGGAGTAGCACAGTCTGCAAGCATATATAGAGAGAGACGTGTAGTGCGATAGTATGTAGTAAAGTTTGTGCTATATGCACGTACTTACAAAATGTGTACGAATACACAAGGTCTCCAAACTTTCCCTTTTACATACTTAATTAAGGACGCTAATAATTCATGAACGTTCAGGGTTTATCATTTGCATCCCAAAACTAATGAGATCACCTTACGAAACAAAAATTATACTCCTACTAAAAGCCACGACGCTCGCAGGAGCGCTTGCGGCGCACCACGAGTGCCCTGGTGCATGGCCGTTTCCCAGCGCACCGACACAATGCCTCTTCCTCAGCCTCGCAATGCGCGAGGTGCTGATTGGCGGCTTGCACTCAGGGCTCGGGCCCGACTGCACTCAGGGCTTCAGCACGAGTGTCCTCCGCCACCATCACGGCCCTCGCACGAGCCTTCTGCCAAAGAGCCAATTGCCTGACTCTCTCGGACGCGACATAGGCCTGCCAGGAAGCTTGTTCTGCGGTGCGCTTCTCTTCCCCAGCCTTCTTCTCCGCCTCTATTTTGGCGCGCTCTGCTGGAGGCAAAGCCTCCCACAAGGCGGCATCCATTTCTTTCCAAAGCTCCTCAAGGCTGGGGGGGCTCGGCGGGAGGCACGGCGTTCTCCTCGTAGCGGGGAGCCGACGCGTCCTCCAACACGCGTGATGGCGAGATTGGGAACACTGACGCGACCACCTCGATGCTTCGCAGCGAGGAGCGGAACACCGACGCGTCCTCCTCGACTAGTGGCGGCGAGGAACGGAATGGCGACACGTCCACCTCGACGCGTCGCGGCGAGGAGCGGAACACCGACGCGTCCTCCTCGACTAGTGGCGGCGAGGAACGGAACGACGACGCGTAACCGTCCGTGCAGTGCAGCGAGGGGCGCCTAGGGCTTGGGAGGGGCAATGCCATGGTGGTCAACATGAGAGGGAGGGGGAGGAGATAGCGATGAACCTGAACGTGAGGGGGATGAGATAGAGATGTCGTGGGAGGCACAATATTTAGAGCGATAAATGGCACACCTGCGTCACTGACTTAACTGCAGGTCCAGTTGCGTCACTGACAGGTGGGCCAGACCCCTGTTGGGCCCATATGTCAGTGACCCAATGCACCCGCAGTTAAGTAACTGAAGCAGCGTCCCGGAAGATATGTTGTGTGATTAACGTAACAGCTACTCCCATTAAATGCTCAGATTTCAAGGTGCATTAATTGATTGCATGCGAGGATTATGAGAAACTTGACCAATGCATGTACTTCATGCATGCATGCATTGCAATTAATGCATTGGTAAACACAATTCTTTGAGAAAACGAGCGCATTAATTGAGTGCTTTTACAAACTATGAAAATTATTCCACCACTCATCATGTACATTGGTTGGTGAGATTTTTGAACTGAGCCCTATAAACCGGAAAGGAGGTAGTACGTGGGCATATTTCTTGGAGTAAATTACGGGGGAGGGAAGGGGTGGAAATATTGTTGGTCACAACGGATTGGACGAGCGCGGGGGGAGGAGAGTCATGCATGCAGATTTTGTCCACACGGGGTGGAGTGGTGGGACGGCCGAAGGGAGAAGGAGAGTCTGGCAGGCATATTGTTTCCACACATGGAGAGGAAAAGATTTGGAGACGAATGGGCTTCCTGTAGGTATGTGAATGGTGCATAATAAGTCTCATCTTGAATGTTGGGCTAGGTATAGTCTCAAGTCATTAAAAACATACACTTCCCACACATGTTCATATTTCAAGGTGCACTAAATTATTGCATGCGACGATTAAGGCTGGCCATAATGGTGGAATCTTAGCTGGTATCATGCACACAGGAACAGCAAACATGCTGATGTGGGAAAGAATTATAGAAGAGAGGGGGTTAGAGTAACTAGTGTTCATGCGTGCATCGGTAAACACATTTTTTTGCGAAGAACTACAAAAACTATTCCACCGCCTCTATCTTGCTAAGAGTAGGTGAAAATTTTGAATCGAGCCATTTAAACTAGAAGGGAGGTAGTAGTACTCTAATAGCTAACCTTGGCCCTATTTGGATCCATGTGTTAGTGTTAGTTTGGGTTAGTTTGAACTCAACTAACCCCAAAAATAATAACATCAATTACTTTCCAAACAATAACAGACGAAGCATTGGATATGGTATAGTCCACGTGCAAGCCCGACATTCCAAGCTCAACTTCCACATCAAACTCATGTTCACAGATATCTCCACATTCATACATAATGTCCACAACCATGATTCACTTCAAAGCCAAAAAAATTGAGGAGAGTTATGAATAAAGAAAAACCTCTAGTTCCTGCTACCAGTGCGAGCACAACAAGTCAAGACCATGCGTAATTAATTATATTTTGGTCATTTTTTGTGTTAAAAAATGCCGGCTGGCTCGTGGAAGGACGTGTTGCCGGCACATGCCCGGATTCAATAAAGGTAGGCGGGGCAGTCTGAAGCCGGTTGCATGCGGCGAGGAGGCGTGTTCAACCGGGCCTGCAGCGAGTGGGACCCTCTTGGCCAGCGAGCCGGTTCAATGCTTGCGCTATGATAGGTCGCTCCGTGTCAGAGCAATCACTCCCTCTAGTCCTTTTTTGTTTGCGTATAACAAAATCTCGTTTTCCATTCACATTTTACATGTAAAATTCATGGACAAACTTTGACCCAAAATACGATGGGGACTAGTAAACCGGAACGGAGGTAGTAGTTTTTTTGAAATGAAAGAAGGATTTCCCCCTTCTGATTTTCATTACTGAAAACCAACATCTAAATCTAAACCATAGTATTTGTCCTAGAACTACCAGGTTCAACATCTCGCATCATAAACCCATACAACCATACGCCAAAGTGGTACGTAGTACTATGAATTTCATTTTCACTCCATACAAATCGTTCTAAAAAATACTTAGTACTTATAACGCGCAATTGAAAATCAAACTCTTAACCCCACTAAAAATGATATTTTAAACATGGCTACTCGATCTATGGCAACTGGCGAGCCACTGCCTCCAAGTCGTTCACCTATGGTCCCGACCATCAACTCCTACGGATCAAATTATCACGCGAGCTGACTATTCCTACAAAGGTGCGCTCCACCACGTACCCAGTACCCGCGAATGCAGCAATCGTGCACCTTGGGTTTTAGGGTTTATTTGTTAATGTTCCCTTTACGTAACACTCATGTCTGCAGGACAGCGAGAGACCGACTGCATGCGTGCGCCTCTTCTCTTCGTATATGTACTCCACCGTTCGTCTGGTGTCCAAAAAATTATAATAACTACTAGCAATGTGCCAATGCGTTGCCACATGATCAGAGTAGATTAATACATATTCACCAATTTGATAGAAAAATGTCTAGTTTTGAAATACGTATATCACTAAAAAATGTTATGTTTCACTCAAAAAATATTCCTTTGGCGGTTTTGATGAGATAAGGGAGGAATGTTGTTGGTTTCAAGATTCGAGAAGTGGTATATGTCTATTTTCTACTCTTACTAGCAAGATGCCTGTGCGTTGCACGGAACATCAAGATCTTGTGGGAGAAAAGGATGAATGAGGGAAGGCCTTATCTGCAAATGTGGAGAGGAGTGCGGGTAAATTGCCATAGTTTCGTTCCTATCCGTCAGATATAAATCAGACGGCCTGTATTGCAGGATGACAGGCCCACCATCATCACCAACTCTGTTTTTTATCCCTACTCTTATAAAAATCATAGTCGGTGATGATCGTGTGCCTGCCATCCTGCAATATAGGCTGTCTGATCTATATCTGACGGATAGGAAGGAAACTATGGCAATTTTGCAAAAATATACCCACACCCCTCTCCACACTTGCAAATAAGGCCTTCCCTTGTTCATCCTTTTCTCCCACAAGATAAACTACTCATAAAAATGCATCTTCATGTTCCGTGCAACGCATGGGCATCTTGCTAGTGGTTGCAAAAAGCCCATGTGTGTGAGAGAGAGAGGGAGAGAGGAGGAGGACGGAATCCATGTGTGACAAACACACAAAGAGTGTGTGTGCGAGAGGTATCAGCTTAAAATGAGGCGATACTGTGTGTGTGCATGATCAAGAGGGCGTGTCTTAAGAAGGGAAGAAAAATCTACATAGATACAAGGAGCAGGAGAGAGACATGTATGCGATAGTGGAAGCATGAGTGTGCGGGTGTATAAACCTACCTAGAGGCTAGTCGATAAATGTTTATGAGAGAAATATGAGTTGGAGGTGCGAAAGCGAGAGTTTGGTGTGTGAGAGAGAGAGACAGTAGTTGGGAAGGGGATTGGAAGCAGGAGTTGTGTGTGTGTGTGTGAGAGAGAGAGAGGGGCAGTTTGTCTGATCGGTAAACAAATAAATAATGACAGTCTGGGATGGAGACGAAAAGGAGACCGCAACAAATGTTGTGTCTACAGGAGAGAGAGAGAGAGAGTAATTTTAGTGGTATGATTCATATCTAGAGACATATAGGGTGTGTGAGAGAATCCCATGGAGAGAAAGACAAAGTGAAAGACGAGTGGAGACTGCGTGTGTGGCAGTGAAAAAGAAAGCTTAGGTACCTAGTGATACAAGAGAACGGTAGAGACGTGAGAGATAATGAAAACCGTGTAATGTATAATGATAGGGAGAGTGTGACACTTCTCAAGGGAGACGTCGAGAGACCATGTTTGCGAGGATAGGAGAAACATGAAGTGAGCGTGCGGGTGAGACGGAGAAAAGAGAGTGATAGCTACATGAAGGAACATGCATGCGAGAGTGATGGGCGTGAAAGGAGTGAACATAAAAGGGATTCAAATATTTCAATTCGAGATGATGATACATGTAATCCATACTCGAACCAAAATTGATCCATCAAACATGCATACTCATATGAATTCACTCGCGTCTATGTTATTTAATATGTAGATATTACTGATCCATACATTTAGTAGAACATAATTTGGTTTAATTTTTTGAATTCAACCTTATGATTTTGAGATCATTGTATTTGTAAATCATATTACTACTTCTTTTGAAAGTATATATAAAAATGATGTATATAGAATTTTATTCCAATCGAAAATGGATCCCGCTCGAAAAAATAGAAAACAAACGGGATTCGAATTGAGTTGGCACGGTAAACGTGCACTCTGCAAAATTTGAAGGAAGCGGGGAAAGTCGCAGTAACCGCCTGAAACCAAAATCTGCGAGATGGATATTACTACTACCTATCCCTGTCATGCAAAGCCTATCTGCTCGATTTCTATAGGTTTCGATAGGGGTAGTTTTGTAATTTCACTCAAACGTGACATAACCGCCTCTCACCCGGATTCATACACGGTGGGCACCAAAACACAATGTGTCCTCGGCCAAAATCGACTCCCTCCACGATTCATACACGGTGGGCACCAAAAACAAACTCTCGTAAATGGGCTAGCTCCTGGCTCCCATGGGTGTGCAGAACATCACCCACTCCCCGGCGATCGCCACCACCTCCGGTGATCTCCTCCCCTAGCCACCAAAATTCCTCTTCTCTCCACTAGATCTCTCCGGCGCACTGAGATCTA
The DNA here is from genome assembly GCF_003073215.2 of Triticum urartu. Lineage (NCBI taxonomy): Eukaryota > Viridiplantae > Streptophyta > Magnoliopsida > Poales > Poaceae > Triticum > Triticum urartu. The sequence goes on from NC_053025.1 coordinate 229,684,754, forward strand.
CCTTCTAATACCCATCTCCATGGGTTCCGGTGTTGGATCCACTCTTGGCTTGGATTTCTCCAAGGGCTTGGTTTTTGCGGATAAGGTTTTTCAATCTACTGGTTTTACGGTACATCCCATGGATGACACGGGCTTCTTCACCATGGTAATCTCTTTTGGGCGGCATGTTTTTCGTTTGCATGAAGATTCAGTGGCGGTAGCAATTGAGGCGGCCATTGGGAGTTCTGCAATTGAGTTTATGGTTTTTCCGCTCAAGGATAACGTTTTTGGCTTTCAAGTTTCCTGTAAGGCTATGGCTATGATCGTTCTTCAGCTCCGTTCTTATTCTTGTGATCATTTTAAATGTTACTTCCATCTTTGGGGTAATGGGGGACCAAATTGGGGCCATGAGTTCAAGCTTTGGAAGTTGGAATGTGATGCAGAATGGATACTTGTTAGTCCTTCCAAACGTCGAGCTGCCCTTGGCATGCTAGCCATGCATTCCAAGCCCCAAAAATCCTCGGTAAGATCTACTCATGCCCAAGCCAAGAAGCTTTCTTTTTCAACGTTCCAGAGTTATCCTGCTTGCCGTGGTTATCGTTATCCAGCCACACAGGATTGTATCTAAACTATTGAAGATGCGGGTATACTCTCCCGGATCATGAAAGGGTGGTCACCCATCCCCCGCCGCCGGCTGAACTCCGGTGGACGTCAACCTCTCCATCCATATCTTTTGGTACGGTTGGGAACCTCCCTCCTAATGCGACTCGGACGCCGTCTATCTCGGGCGGGAGTTATGATTCTTCGAATGTGGACGTGTCCTCCCATGATGGGTCGTCATCTACACGTGCCACGGATCAAGTTGGGCTGGTGTTACCTTCTGGGCCTTCCACTATTCCCTCCTCTCAACAAGCTGCAGTGGAGTTTGATAATTTGGTTTCAGATATTATGAATGAAATCTTAACGTGTCAAAAATGTTTGCGCAAGGGCCATTTTGCTACGGCGTGCATGTCCGGGTTGCACTGTAACTCTTGTCTGCGGGTGGGGCATGTTGCAAAAGATTGCAACCGGTTTGCACAGATCTTGGGCTTGGTTTGGAAACCGAAACCCGGTAACGTTGCAACTTCCGAGGATCCCTCAGCTCCCACCGAGAATATCTCTCTGGCGCAACTTTTGCCAAACTTGGACTCCTCTTGCACTTCTGCATTAACTCTTTCGCCCCGTTCCATCAGCCCTGGTCCCAAAACACCATCGACTACACCGCCGGAAACCCCACCTCCGCCGGAGTCCTCGCCGTCTGCTGCAAGCTCGGGGCGTGCCTCTCCGATGGCAAACTTCCACCTTGACCCTCTGCTCTATGTGCCGGCGGGGCACCACATTGTGGATGGCGGTGAGGCTCGGGTGCCGCGAACCTTCGTGACGCCACATACCCCAATTGTGCGTCGCCATGAGGAGTTCATGTTGGCCGAGGTAATGCCCATCCCCCCTCCTGATCAGATTGGGGTTGCTAGGGAGGAAGTTGTCCAATGGCTAAAAGCTCATGGGATTTTGGTGAGGTCTGCTCAACCTTGGATTAGATCGGTGGGTCTTTTTGAGCTACGGGATGCTGCTGTGAGATTTTCACTTCTTCAGATGCCGCCTCAGCCCCTGGGTAATGATCGTTTTGTTCGGTTTATGAAGCATGATGAGGGGGAATCTTTTAGAGGTGTTTAGGGTTTCCGACAGGGTTTGCTTATGTTTTTGGGGATTCCGCTTGATCTTCGCAATGAGAATGGTCTTCGGGCAGCAGTTAACACCTTTGGGAAGTTTCATCATTGGATTAGTGAGGACCCATATCTGGTGCGCTCCTTGGTCTTTGCATCTTTCCCGGAGGATATTCTTGTGCCCCGGGACATGGTGTTCATGGAGTATGCAGCCTGGGGTGGTGCCAGAGTGTCTTGGATGGCGCCATTGTATATTCTGGGTGCCAATTTTGCCGAACAAATGCCCCAAGATGAGGACTGGATGCCCATGAATGGCAACCCTCATCCGCTGCCTGGTGTGCCCTTTCCAGAAATGCCGCCTTTTATCCTGCCTCCATTCCCTTCTTTGGGGTGGAACGATGTGCCACCACCGCCGCTTGCTCCTGCCCATGATCAAGAGGACAACTGGGCAACTGGGATGAGCCTGCTGTGGAACCAGTTGTGGAGGACCAAGAGTCCATGGTTTTCAATGTTTCGGCACAGCAAAGCTCTACTCAGCCAAGTTCAGACGTGCAGCTCTAGGAGCCACCTGCAGTTAATCTAGTTGGTGGAACTGCAACGGAAACCCGAAGTGACCCGGAGAACATTGCCAAGGACGTGGAAGATGCTAGCAATTGGGTGATCGTGGTTTATCAACCCCCAGTTATTGATGTTGTGGCCCTTGCTCAACCTGTAATTAAGGTCCCTTTTGGACCCCCTCTGCCCCCTGAAATGATATGGAGGCGTTCTTTTGAGAATTTGTTGAATGCACCGGTGGTGTTTGAGGTACCGCAACCTCTAATGCCTAAACCTTTGTCGCCAGTCAAGAGAAGATGGAGCCTTGCTTTTCAGCCTGATGATCTTCCTTTACTGACATGGAACGAGCCGGAGCCGGTTAGACCTGTGGCAAGAGCTCTTTTTGTAGATGACGGGGATGAAGCTATGCCTGCTTTTGTCCCCCCTCCACCTATGTGCGCAAGACCAAGGAGGCCTCGTAAAACTCTGGCGCCAACACCTCTGGTTGAAACGTCTGTTCGCAGATGTACCAGAAGCTCGGCCCAGCGTGATGGGTTTAAGCCCACTTTCCATGAGCTGGTTCTACAGCCCAAGAAGAAGAAGCCGAAGGCTAAGCACATTGCTGCTGAGAGGCCCAGCACCACTGCATATGGAGATGTCCCTCCTCCCACTCCTGTCAGTCATCTGCAAGCTCTTGGCAAGGAGTTGGACATTGATGCAGCTCTGCTCACTGAGGATGCACTTACGGTGGACCCTTCTGCCGCAACCAA